>NW_016158284.1:137863-147663 GCF_001687245.7 Rhagoletis zephyria | reverse complement strand
ATGGCTACCCTTACCTCACCGCTGGTGAAAACAAGAGGCGCACTAGGTTTTGGCATTTTGTGCAGCCTTCTGGTCACTCGACGTTTGGCTTTATCCATCGGAGGATGCAGAATGAACTGCCGGCTAAAATAGCCCGCGCATCTCTCCGGGTCCGACGAAGCATGGTCACCAAAGTCTATCTCGACTCTGTCGTCGCGCTTCGTCGGGTTGGACAACGACCTCACGGTTGACCAAAGCTTGCTCACACCAGAGGCGAAGTTGCAGGTCTTCAGATGCTCTTCCCATTTCTTCCGCTTATGTACGTTCACAAGTTGCCGAATCTCCGAATTGAGATCCCTAATACGGTGATTTCCGGGATCGGCCTGACGAAGGTTGTCGCGCTCATCCGCTAGAACTTGGATCCTTAATACATCCTGCTGGGATGAAGCGAGCTGCAGCAGCGGTGACAACCCTGCGGAACTTACGTTCACCTACATGAACGTCGGTTGGTATGGGTAGTGCAGTGAAGGCGCCCTCAGTAAGCCTTTCCAGTCAGCTTTGGAAAAGTTGACATAAGTCCGGTGATCCACGGAAGCAAAGTCGGCAGGTTTATCAATCGAGATGACTATGGGCAGATGGTCTGATGCTAGATTCAGCATAGGTCGCCATGCAAACTGCTCAGAATTTTTGCTGCTGGATGGTTTTGTGTGGAGGATACAAAAATACTCCTACCAAATTTACCTATCAGAAAGTCAGAATGGCGTAAGTTGCACGTTTTTTTTTTTATATTTTAGTCTTCCCCTCAATTTTACTCGCTATGATTATTTTATTCTCAGGCTGCTAGTACTTACTGAAAATTTTTATGAATAGACCTATTATGACAGCAACTTTTTTTTTGATTTAAGTAAGAGCTTCGTTTTTAATAAACACCATGTATTTACTTAAATATGGTAGAAAAATATTATTATATTTTTATGCACAAAAATTCAAAACTCCAAGTAAATAGAGTGTGGTATTTCGACATAATTGAGCTACAGTACCGTATCTTGACAAAAATGTATCATAAATGTCAATGTAGTACCAATGTACTTTTGGCTTCCAAAATGTACCAAAAAAGTACAATTATACCACCAATTTCATCACTGATGTGAAGCACACATGTGCTCAGAGAGCGCTGAGCATTATTTAGGGGTGGCTCACAAGCATGAATATATTCCGCTCTCAAACCAAATCGTGTTTGCCTCAACCAGCGTTGCCGAATTGACGATGTCGTCGTCATTTTGACGTTTTTTTAGGTCAATGACGTTTTGACGATTTTCCCCCCGTAATGAAGATTTTTTTTTAGTTTATCCACTTAATTATATATGTATACACTTACATATATGCGCATGTGTATGTGCGAAATTTGTTACATGAAAACGTAATCTAAAATACAACCACACATTTACATATCTAGTTTTCTTCTTCAACCGCGCTTTTAGTTATGTTAAATTTGTTCTAGAATTGAAAGAGACAGAAAAATAGCAGAGGGAATTTGTTCAGTCAAGATTATCTATCGTTAAGAAAATCCTCCTGTTAGACTGGATCAATATCTTCAAAAACTTCACATCAGCGGAGTTCAACAATTTAAAAGCAGTTGGGTTTTAAATCGTATATCTAAATTGTTGGTTACAGTTACAAATCAACCTTTAGTAACCCATATGATATGTGGGTTCCCTTTGGTTTTGTAATGTGTGGTCATTAGGGCGGAGTAATTTAATTTCGAAAAAAGTGTATGGCATATTGGGATTCTACGTTCGATTATAACCAAAAATGGTATACAAACTAAAACTTAAAAGAAAAGTCAGTGTATTATATTTTTTTCTGAACGAATTTTATTTTCCATTTACAAAATTTTGGTGTTCCTTCATGCAATATACTGCTTTTTATTTTGAAAATTGGGAGGGTTAAACGTCATTTTTGGCATACAGTTTGCTCGCCATTTCGGCTTACAATTAATCGTAGGATTTGAATTTGCCATACACTTTTCTCGAAAATTTTGCTCCGAACAAATCACTCCGCCCTAGTGGTCATATTTATTGTATATAATTTATGTAATTTTGTTTGTATTTTTTTTTTTTTACAAAAGTATAACAAACAAAAATTTGTCGTTTTTTTTACCAAATGATGACTTTTTTGGGATAAGTTGACGATTTTTCAGCGAAAGCTTTCGGCAACCCTGGCCTCAACTAAGATTTGGTAACTATGACTAAACCATGTGTTGAAAGAAAGCTTATCTGTATTAGCACAGCTTAATGACATCCTTTTATGAACCATACGTTAAGTTGAATGGAATTTGTAGAAATATGCTTCAAAAAATATTTATAAGTATTTACCAAACCCTTCAACTAAATTAACGATTTGGTACAACCTAGATATTAGAAGCTTTAATATATTTAGTTATAATTACCAACCCATGGTAATAGTTCCCAGTNATGGTAATAGTTCCCAATCCTTGGTAACAGTTCCCAAATATTGTCAAAATTCGGGAACTAAATATCTTTAGTTGTCGAAACTAATCCTTTTTCGCAGTGTGGAAAAAATATGTACCTCCGCCGCGTTAACGTTTGTTATTGGTGAAATTCAAAAAAAAAAAAACATTAAGGGAAATTGGAATTGGAATTGGCTCATATGTAAAGTTTACTCTGATTATGTTGAATTCTCATATTAAATTTTAGTTCAATATAACGTAANGGTAACAGTTCCCAAATATTGTCAAAATTCGGGAACTAAATATCTTTAGTTGTCGAAACTAATCCTTTTTCTCAGTGCTCTGTACAGTAGCCGAAAGTTCTATCTTTAATTTTAGCCCAAGTGGAAATTTATATCCCCTTTTGTTTTTTTTGCTAGAGCTTCTCAAATATTGATAAAAACGCTAGTTTTTGATACTTTGACCACGTTTTTCTCAAAATCTAAAGATGATGGAAAATTTGTACTTACAGATCAGCACAAAAAAGTCTATCAAAAACGGCTTTCACATTTTATGAAACCAATTATTTTCCAATTTCTGTTGGCCTGTGTAATATTTGCATTAGTAAAAGTTACCATAGAAAAAAAGCTCCCGACGGATTTTGCTCTTGTTTTGGAAAATTTACAGTAAGGTCCCCCGAAATAGTAGCAACAGGAATCGGCGAAGGGAAGCAACTTGAGGGTTGAAATTATTTCCAGGGTATCGTGATATGTTGATTGCACTTAATGTGGATCTGTTTTTCTTTTAGTAATCCATGTACATATGTATGCATGTAGTACATACCCTGCAGAAAAAAATTATCAATTGATAAAAAATAACCTACTTGTAGTTAGCTATTTTGCGGGATTTCTATAAAATATATAACTTGTAGTTAGCTACAAAAACCTGACTTGAAACAAGTGGACAAGTAATGCAGGAGTAAAGCTCGAGATTGGTTTCTTTAAACGCGTTTCTATTTAAATATCCTGCACTTCGCAAATGCTTTTTCGAATTGAGGACAAAGAAAAGGAAGATCGAAATTTCATATTATCATTTTGAATTTATGTCTGACGGAGTCCGAATATGAGGCCACCTACAGCAGAATATGGAAACAAATATGAAATGTAATAAAATAAATAAAGTAAAAAAAAATAAAAAAATAAAAAAAATATTTCGTTTTTCCTATTGATATTTTATGTCCAAAAGTAGTTAGTTACAAGTTAGTTACATCAAATGCAGAGGTAACCACCCTTGACTACATCTAATGCAGCGGTAAACCACCCTTGACTATTTCGCGGCCATCGCCATATAAATATAATTAGCTTTCGTCAAAGAAAATATACAGATAATAAGTGACTTCTAGCTCCTTCCTAATCAACTTAAAGTTAGCCCAAAGTTGGATACATGTCCTGCAGGGTATGAACGCATAATACGCGGAAACTTTTTCGTCACATCAGATCTGTACCGTTTGTTTGATTTTACAAAATGAAGTACCAAATTAAAGGGCCTATGAATGTGCAATAACTTCTTATTTATTCAAAAAGAGTTGCCACCTAATAAAAAATGAAATTCAAATTATTATTAAGTTAAATCAATTATTACACTATGAGTATCGATTGAAATAATTTTGAAAACGCTTTGTTTCTTATTTGTATGTAAGAGGGTTGCCACCCGTTTCAAAAAGCAAGTTCGGCTTAAAAAAAGGCAGAAAATTGAAATGTATATCCTCATATGGATGTCAGGCGAAAGAGCTTGTGGCTTGAAAATATTTTGTAGAGGGTTGCCACCTTTACAAAGTTAGATTCAATATAAGCAATAGGTTAAATAAATTACTTCAATGTGAATATAAATCAAAATTGCTTTGAAGAAGATTTATTTCCAAACTGCCTGTTGGAGTGTTGCCACCTGATTTTATAATTAAATTCAAATTGAGTTACGAGGATTAGATCATTTAAGTATGTATCACAATACAAGTGTCAGACGATAAAGGTTTAACGAGGTTTTGGTTTATAAATAATTTGAACAGGATTGCCATCTGTTAGAAAAGTCGAATTAATTTAAATTTTATGAAATATTGGCGGTAAACAAAGGAGTATTAAGAAAATTCTAGTTTCAGCATTTATAACAGTAAAGAGGGCTTCCACCTGTGTAAAAGTTAAACTCAAATTATTTATTAAGTTAGATGAATTATTAAAGTATGGGTATAAATTGACATTCGCTAAAAATGTTTTTTTCTTAATTTTATTTAAGAGGGTTGCCATATGTTTTAGAAATTAAATTCAACTTGAATTAAGGGAATTATATACTAAACGGTTTAACAAGGTTTTGGTTTCAAAATATTTTGAAAAGGGTGGCCACCTGCTTTAAAATAAGAATTTAATTAAAGTATGCATAAGTTAAATGAAATATTAAAACATGACGTGAAACGAAGGTGGTAAGATATCCTTCCTTTAAATATTGATAATATTAAAGATGGTTGCCACCTGTTTAAAAAGCTAAACTCAAATTATTTAATAAGTGAAAGCAATTATTAAAAATTAGGGTATCAAATGAAATGGGTCTAAAAAGGCTTTATCTCTGAACTGTATTTAGAAGCGTTGTCTTCTTCTTCTTCTTATTTGGCGCTGTAACCGCCTAAGCGATTTTGGCCGAGTTCAACGAAGCACGCCAGTCGTTTCTCTTCTGTGCCAACTGACGCTAATTGGAAACGCCAAGTGAAGCCAAGTTCTTCTCCACCTGATCTTTCCATCGCAGTGGGGGCCTCCCTCTTCCTCTGCTACCACCAGCGGGTTCCGAGTTGAATACTTTCAGAGCTGGAGCGTCGGTGTCCATTCGAACGACATGACCAAGCCAGCGGAGCCGCTGTATTTTAATTCGCTGCACTATGTCCATATCGTTGTAAAGCTCATACAGCTCATCGTTCCATCGTCTGCGGTACTCGCCGTCGCCAACGCGTAAAGGACCGTAAATCTTCCGCAAAATCTTTCTCTCAAACACCCCAAGAGCCGCCTCATCGGATGTTGTCATTGTCCATGCTTCTGCGCCATATACCAGCACGGGCATGATGAGTGACTTATAGAGCGTGGTTTTCGTACGTCGAGAGAGGACTTTACTCCTGAATTGCCTACTCAGTCCAAAGTAGCACTTGTTGGCAAGAGTGATTCTGCGTTGGATTTCCATGCTGACATTATTATCGGTGTTAATGCTGGTTCTCAAGTAATTCTCTACTTTCTCGAAATTGTAACTGTCAACAGTGACGTAGGTGCGCGAATGTGCTGACTGTTTGTTTGATGACAGGAGATACTTCGTCTTGTCCTCGCTTACCACCAGACCCATTCGCTTTGCTTCCTTATCCAACTTGGAAAAGGCAGAACAGACTTCGCGTTTTTTGATACCGATGATATCGATGTCATCGGCATAAGCCAAATTGCACGATCTTGTAGTAAATTGTTCCTGAGCGAATCAGTTCTGCATCTCTTATTATCTGCTCCAACATCACCTTAAATAAGTCATATGAAAGGGAGTCGCCCTGTCTGAAACCTTGGCGAACGGCTCGGAGAGGTCTTTCCCAATTCTGACGAAGCTGGTGGTATTGCTCAACGTCATTTTACACAGCCGTATGAGTTTTGAGGGGATGCGAAATTCAGACATAGCGGCGTATAGGCAACTGTTTTTAGTGCTGTCAAAAGCGGATTTAAAGTCGACAAATAGATATTGAGTGTCGGTCCTACTCTCGCGGGTCTTTTCCAAGATTTAGCGTATTGTGAAAACCTGGTCTATGCTGGATTTGCCAGGTTTAAAGCCACACTGATAAGGCCCAGTAAGTTCATTGACGGTGGGCTTCAGTCTTTCACACAATACGCTCGATAAGACCTTGTAACATATCCTTAGAAGGCTGATCCCGCGGTAGTTGGCGCGAATGGCGGTGTCACCTTTTTTGAGGATTGGGCAGAGCACACTTAAATTCCAGTCGTCGGGCATGCGTTCATCTGACCATATTGTGACCAAGAGTGGATGCATGCACCTTGTCAACTCCTCGCCGCCATACTTGAATAGCTCAGCTGGCAGGCTGTCAGCTCCAGCAGCTTTGTTGTTTTTCAGCCGCGTTATTCCTATTCGTACCTCGTCATAATCAGGCGGTGGAACGTCGACTCCGCCATCATCAGGCTCCGGTTCTTCTTCTCCACAAATTTCCGTGCTGCTACCATTCAGTAGGGCGGAGAAATGCTCCCTCCATAATTTAGGTACGCTCTGAACTTCGATTACTACGTCGCCATTGTTGTTCTTACAGGAGTACGCCCTGGTATTGAAACCTTCCGTAAGTCGCCTAACTCTTTGGTAAAATTTTCGGGCGTTCTTCCTGTCGGCCAACATTTCAAACTCTTCGCTCTCACGTATTTCGGCCTCTCTCTTCTTATTGCAGCAAACACGTCTTGCTTCCCTCTTCATATCCCTATTGCGGTCCCACATAGCGCACGTTGCTCCCGATCGCAGCGTGGCCCTTTAGGCGGCATCTTTTTTCTCTGCAGCTTCCTGACACTCCTCATCGTACCAGTTGTTCTTTCGGGCCCGCTGAAATCCGACTACTTCTTCAGCGGCGGTACTTAGTGGNAGAGCAGGTGTGAGAGTCGAGTAGCGAAAGAACTGGCTGTCTGTTGTGATTGCAGCTTTTCAATGTTAAGATAGTGGTCCGAGTCGATGTTTGAGCCTCGGAGTGTGCGTACGTCTAAAACACTGGAAGCGTGCCTTCCGTCTATCTAAACATGATCGATTTGGTTTCTCGTTATTTGGCCCGGAGACAGCCACGTAGCTTGATGGATCTTTTTATGCTTGAACCTAGTACTGCATACTACCATGTTGCGGGCCCCGGCGAAGTCGATCAGCCTCAATCCGTTGTCGGAAGTTTCGTCGTGGAGGCTGAATTTTCCGACGGACGTTCCAAAGATCCCTTCCCTGCCCACCCTGGCATTGAAGTCGCCATGCACGATTTTGATATTATGACGGGGGCAGCGCTCGTACGTGCGCTTAAAGAAATCCTTGGATGCCTCATCCCTCTCTTCCGTCGGGGCATGGGCGTAGATGAGCGAGATGTTGAAGAATCCTATTTTGATGCGGATTGTGGCTAGACGCTCATCCAGCGGGGTGAACGACAGTACTCGGCGACGGAGGGTCTCTCCCACCACAAATCCAACTCCGAACTTGCTCTCCTTTACATGGCATCTGTAGTAGACGTCGCATGGCCCCAGACATTGCTTTCCTTGCCCCGTCGAACGCATTTCTTTGATGGCGGTGATGTCAACTTTTGTACAAGCAGACACCCGCTTGCAGCCGCACCTACTGATGAACAGACGCTGCAGACTTCAGTGAGCCCGTAAACCGAATAAGGCGGAGGGGCCCCACCGAAGCTCCCTCTCTTTTTTGCCGTGACCCAAGGCTCCACTCGGATTGGTTACCGCATTTTGCTCATGGGTTGCTCACGTTGCCCAGAGTGCGCGAACGAGGACGCAAGAGTCGGGATTGAGCATAGCCGTACAACTGTAACTGCATACGCAGCGCACTCCTAGGAGCGTTGTCACGTATTTAAAAAATTAATTAATTAATTAAATAATTAATTAATATTAGACGCAAGCTGATGGTACATATGATTGAAGTTAATGTGCATCTGCTTCTCTATTGCTAAGCATTAATATTTTGCAATTGATACTGATTTATTAAATTCAATTCAATACAATCAAAACGAATATATCATGTACCGTTTTTAGCTTGAATGTGATCATAAGAATAACACGCATTCTACGGTTAAGTATAGCGGCAGGTCAAGCGGAAGGCGCTGGACTGATCCTTTTTGGCCTCGCGGGACGCTGATTTTCAGATGGAAATTATTTATGTCTTCTCATAATATAACAATGGGTCACAAATTTTAGTTTGGTTTTTGTTCTCCAGACGCCACTATCCAATTTGTTTGTATAATTGCTCGGTGATTCCAAAAAAATCGAGTTAATTTTTTTTCTATGGATACGCTTTCGAGATATTTGCCATTTGCCGTTATTCAGCTTAAAACAAAAAGTGGTTCCATTTAATTACGTATATCTTACGAACCAATTCAACAATCTTAAAATGAGCTAATAAAACTCTCCACAAACCATACACGCATCACTTTCCGATAGGACTGACAGCTTCTGACAAATTAATTAATCATTCCAGTTTTTTTATTTTTTTAATGAAAATATGAAAAAAAAATCCAAACTTTAAAAGAAGAAAAACTTAAAATATAACAGGTTCTGTGCCAAATTTTTGCATTTGCGCTAAAGCATGTTCTGTTACAAAAAAAATCAAGTTACTAATGAAAAAATCGATGGATAAATACGAAATAAGGGGTGGTCAAATGAAAATACACAAAGATTTTTTATGTGTATATACCTTTGGTTTCGATAGGGGTAAAATTTGCGAAGCTGTAACGCATAGCCCAGAAGAAAATTTGGAAGGGCTGCGCATGTGTATTGCAGCAGAAAATTTTTAATTTCATTACAAACGCCCTGTGTTTACTTGCTATTGCAAATTGTTGCATACATTTAGGCATATGCAGAGTAGAGGAAATGCGGTACAATTTACTATTACTTCCGATTATGCAAACTCCGCGCATGCATGCGGCTTTGTCGTATTTGTGTACATACTTTAGTTTGTGGTCCATACATATGTAAGAACTTATTTGTTGCAAGTGTTTTTGATATTCGTGTCATGGTTTTAGACATAGGTTTAGTAGTCTATTGATAACAAGTAAGAAAGGCTAAGTTCGGGCGGAGCCGAACATTAAATACCCGGCGCAAGTATTAAATATATGTTTTTTCACCCTTCCGAAACCTTCCGCTAGATGGTAAGCCGAGTTGTAACAATTTTGAGTAAATTAGCGTCCTTCAATTTCGAAATATTGAAGTTTCAAGCATTTCTTAAATTTACCGTTATATGAGAATCGGCCGTTATATTAGTCCGATTTCAATAATTTTCAACGTTTTGCTTACACGTGGCAAGTACAATAACCATACCGAGTTTGGTACAAATTGGTAGAACGGTTACCGTATACTTATATGTGATCATAAGTGGGCGGTGCCACTCCCATTTTCCAAAATTTTACCATAAACGCATTTCTTGGTAAAGAATTGTTGCAACCATCAATTTTGAAAAAATGAGCTTCAATATTTAATGATTTATCGAAGATTTTGTATTTCTCTAAATTACCGTTATATGGGATGTGGGCGTGGTTATTGTCCGATTTTAAAAAGTTTCGGCGGTTTTTTATGCTGTACCAAGGCCAACAACTGTGCCAAGTTTGGAA
>NW_016158284.1:135048-137561 GCF_001687245.7 Rhagoletis zephyria | reverse complement strand
CTGATCATTTATGTATACATTTGTCTATATCTATCTCGATTCGTTTTGGCTGTTACAAACAACCGTTATGTGAACAAAATTAATATACCCTTGTGCACAAGTGCGCTCGGGTATAAAAAAGGAAGAGGAAAATTAAAAAAATGCTGAAATCACTGTAACTGGGACCGTTGATAACTGATGAACACACATGAACATATGTATATATACATATGTATGGATGATACAATAGCTCTGATCTAATACATTTCGTGTGAAATCTTGTAAAAATGCCAAACAGCAAAATCACTTTCTGAAGTGAAAGTAAAAAGTGAGTAACAGCAAAAAGTACGAAAACAAAGAAACATCGGGTAATATCTTGCAACTTCATTCTCTTCACAACTCTCACGGGATCATTTTTCCCGTAACTTCCTGCAAGTTCGTGTAAAAACCTGTAAGTTCATTGAGTACTGGAACAGAGGTAATACAAGATTGCACAAAGAGAAGACGAGAGTAAGAGAAAATGCCGGAAAAATGAATTTAGCTTCCCATTTTGCAAACAAAAGATGGTATGTTTACGGTGACCATCCGTCCATTATTTTAAAGGACAGTCCTTTATTTTAGCCCCCTGTCATTTATAATTTTTTTCGAAATAAAGCACGCCTTTTGTCCTTTATTTCTTAAACCGTCCTTTAAATCGGCTCTGCATTCTTCAGAGGTAAATTTTTAAACGCGNTTTAAAGGACAGTCCTTTATTTTAGCCCCCTGTCATTTATAATTTTTTTCGAAATAAAGCACGCCTTTTGTCCTTTATTTCTTAAACCGTCCTTTAAATCGGCTCTGCATTCTTCAGAGGTAAATTTTTAAACGCGGAATATGAAAAATAAAAATGCCCCTTATAAAATATAATGAAAACCTTCGCCATTTTTTTCGCCCCCACTTAAGGGTTTCTATTTAATCGGTAATCTTTGTACAATCTATAAAGCACAGGGAAAGTTGTGCCCAGGATCGTGTTGCACGCTGAGTTTCCAGTTCCACTGAAAGAGAACAATAAACCCTCTGCTGCACAGTGGTTCAAAACTGGCATTTAGTGTTCGTAATTAACTGGAGCCTTCATTTTTCACTTAATTTGTTTACTTTTTATTTTTCTTTTATGAAAGCCTGCAATATTTGCAAGAGACCATTTGAGCCTGATTTCTGAATTTTTATTTGATTATATTGAATTTTTAGTGCAAAATGCAGAAAAAGTAGCCACTTTGAAGAAAATGCATTCTCCTGTTTCAGTTAATAAATGTTACATAACAAAAACTAGTTGAAAACAATTGTATGGTTCTCCCAAAACAAAATAAACACACAAAAATAAGTTTAAATGTTATAAAAAAATGTTCACTAAAATAAATATTTTTTTTGGTTTTTAGTAAAAATTTTTTGAAAAATTAAAGCCCCGGTAGATTATGAACATTCAAATCCAATTTTCAACTACTATGTGCTGGCCTCGTCGTGCAGAATGAGTTATGGTAGAAGCATTTTGGTAGCAAAGGATGGCGAAGTCCTTGAAAAGGATTTGGCTTCATTTTTCGCTACAGCGGGGGAACTTGTACAATTAAATAATATAATTAACTGGTAAATATTTGATTTAAATTACGATATGGCTAAGATACTTTTATCATACAAGTTGTATGTACGTATTTCCAAATCATTTTGAAAAAAATGTCGTTTATTTTACGTTGGTTAATATGGTCACCGTAGGTATGTTATATGTGTTCATGACTTTAACGTAAACCTAAATACAGATGAAGCAGAACTACAGATCATATTCCTAAAATAAAAACTAAATTTAGGAATATATATCTACAAAAAGAAATGCTCAAACTACAAGCTCAAAAACACTAATTGATGCGGTGTTTTCAAGATATTTTAACGATCTTGATTCACAAGTATATATAAGTATCATATTTTATCAATCATTCCGATATTTTCATCTATTAAAAGAATTAAAAATTAAAAGTAATAAAAAAGTTAAATCAGCAAAAGGAATAAAATTATGTGTATGTATGTAATTAATTCGCCTAATAGGTTTACATATAAAAATATTATCCTAATTTTAGAGCTTAACTCCCTAATCTGTAATTAGAAAAAGTGCAGAGAACGTATATTTATAGAGAAGGTCCAAGAACTGTGAATGCCACATTTTTCGAGCCAACTAAACTGGCGAAGCGCATTTTAAGAGCGACAAATATTTGGTATACTTAACAGCGAAAGCAAAATACAAAGCAGGAAAGAAGAATGTTAACAGAGCTAAATCTCAGAGGAGACTTCGAATGTTAATCAGTGGGTGGAAATCTAAACGCACAGGTTGGAGGTTTTTGTTTTTGTAAAGTTTTGACTTCTTTTTTGAATTGGATTTTCTTCAAATTCGCAAAAATGCCAATTTCAAAGGAAAAATACCAACGGCCATTTAGTTTGACGAAAACTTTCTTGCCATCGGAGTATTTTTCAAACTTTTTTTGATTTCGACCTCAAAAATGGCACCGCGA
>NW_016158284.1:127489-133494 GCF_001687245.7 Rhagoletis zephyria | reverse complement strand
ATTTAATGTTCGGCTCCGCCCGAACTTAGACTTTCTTACTTGTTATATATTAAGATAAGCACGTTGAGAGCAGCATAGAAAAATTTCGATGAAAAAAAAATAATTTTTCTCGAATTCAAAACTATCCAGTGGCAGATACACGGGGGGTTTTGGGGGTTAAACCCCGCCGAACCCCCCCCTCAAGTCAAAGAATAATATTTCACTAATATGGGTCTAGAAAAAAGGCTCTTTAGAAGAAAGTATGCGTAATAAATTTTCAAACACGAATTTTTAAAATCATATATTAAATTTTTCGCTTTATTTATAAAACGTTTTGATAATTTTACACACATAATAATTTTTCTTTTTACTTATAAATCAATGAAACGAAGAATTTTCAAATTTTTCGTTGTTTTTTGAAAAATTCTTCTAGAACTTCGTCAACTGAAAAATTTATATCTTTGTGAATATTCATAGATGCTAGACTGTTGAGTCTTTCTTGACATGTTGTATTTCTGAAGTAGGTTTTAATTCTTTTCAGGCATGAAAAGCTTCGTTCAGGTGTGGCTATTGAAACGGGCAAAAGTGCCAAAATACGTAAGATCTTAAAAACATTCCCAAAAGACGTTGCTACTTGTAATGCTTCGAGAGCATTTCGAAAATGTTCGTGTGAAACTCGTTTTTTCCACATTTTTACCTCCAGAAGAAAGTTTTGTTTCGAGCAGTCGATTACTTTTTCATAGAAAGCAAACAATTCTTCAGTTTTTTTTTTCGTTAAAAGCATACTTTGGAAACAAAACACTAAAATTATTTAAAACTGATTTATGGTTTAGGAACCGGCTTTTCAAATGAGCAATATATGTGTCAAGGAAGGGAATGTAAAAAGCAATGCGATAGTATCCCTCGGCGTCTCCGGTTTTCACATTAAAGCGATTCTTTTGGCGACTGCTGTATCGCGGTACTTTGCTTTCTGTACCTAGGTTGGTGCATACTTCTTCTACATGTTCGAAAAGCAAATGAAAGTTTTTGATGTGTATACATCTTTGGTTTCGGAAGGGGTAGAATTTGCGAAGCTGTAACGCATATCCCAGCACAAAATTTCGAGCACAACCAATTTGACAGCTACCCAGCTTTGATTGAGATTATATTTATATAAACGTACTTTTATGCTTTGCCGTTCGCATATGTATACACATAAAATTTCATGAGTACCTAGTACTCACGCTTTTTTTTGATCTTTTAAGTTGGAACCAACAATACACACCCACAAAATTTCAATGAGGTTTCGGAGATTAGCGTAAACGAACACAGTGACGCGGGATTTTTATACACGAGCGCACTTGTGCACAAGGGTATTTTAACTTTGTTCACATAACGGTTGTTTGTAACAGGCAAAACGAATCGAGATAGATATAGCAAATGTATACATAAATGATCAGAATGAAAAGATAAATCGATTAAGCGGTGACTGTGTGTCCGTCTGTGCACACGATAACTCGAGTAAAAATTGAGATGTCTTAACGAAACATGGTACATGCACTTCTTTTGGGCGTAGGACGGATGGTATTGAAAATGGGCGAAATCGGACAATAACCACGCCTACCTCCCATATAACGGTAATTTTAAGAAATACGAAAACTGCGATATTTTAGTAACTACTGAAGACAATTCACTCAAAATTGATATTTACTATAAATTTTAGACGAAAAATAAGAATATTAAAAATTTTTGGAAAATGGGCGTAACCACGGCCCCTTATGGTTACATGTGTATATCTTGGTAACAGTTGCACCAATTTCTTCCAACCTTGGCGCAGTTGTTGCCCCTGGTACGGCATACCAATTGGCAGAACATTTTGTAAATCGGACAATAACCACGCCCACATCCCATATAACGGTAATTTCGAGAAATACGAAATCCTCGATAAATCAGTAAATATTAAAGCTAATTTTTTCAAAATTGATCATTGCAACAATTCTTTACCAGGAAATACNATGGCCGAAAATTTTTAAAATCGAACAATAACCACGCCCACATCCCATATAACGGTAATTTCGAGAAATACGAAATCCTCGATAAATCAGTAAATATTAAAGCTAATTTTTTCAAAATTGATCATTGCAACAATTCTTTACCAGGAAATACGTTTATGATAAAACTTTGGAAAATGGGCATGGCACCGCCCACTTATGATCACATATATGTATCTCGCTAAGCGTTCTAGCAATTTGTACCAAACTCGGTATGGTTATTGTGCTTGCCACCTAAAAGCAAACCGTTGAAAATTGTTGAAATCGGACTAAAATTACGGCTGATTTTCATATAACGGTAAATGCTTGAAATTTCAATATTTCGAAATTTAAGGACGCTAGTTTACTTAAAATATATACACCCCGGTTTATCATGTAGCGGTAGCTTTCGGAAAGGTGGAAAACATATATTTAATACTTGCGCCGGGTATTTAATGTTCGGCTCAGCCCGAACTTAGACTTTCTTACTTGTTATATATTAAGATAAGCACGTTGAGAGCAGCATAGAAAGATTTCGATGGAAAAATAATAATTTTTCTCGAATTCAAAACTATCCAGTGGCAGATACACGGGGGGTTTTGGGGTTAAACCCCTCCCCCAACCTCCTCTCCCCGCCCCCCTCAAGAAATAATAATATTTCACTAATATGGGTAAAAGGCTCTTTAGAAGAAAGTATGCGTAATAAATTTTCAAACACGAATTTTTAAAATCATATATTCAATTTTTCGCTTTATTTATAAAACATTTTTAAAATTTTACACACATTAAATTTTTCTTTTTACTTATAAACCAATGAAACGAAGAATTTTCAAATTTTTCGTTGTTTTTTGAAAAATTCTTCTAGAACTTCGTCAACTGAAAAATTTATATCTTTGTGAATATTCATAGATTCTAGACTGTTGAGTCTTTCTTGACATGTTGTATTTCTGAAGTAGGTTTTAATTCTTTTCAGGCATGAAAAGCTTCGTTCAAGTGTGGCTATTGAAACGGTCAAAAGGGCCAAAATACGTAAGATCTTAAAAACATTCCCAAAAGACGTTGTATTAGCTACTTGTATTGCTTCGAGAGCATTTCGAAAATGTTCGTGTGAAACTCGTTTTTTCCACATTTTTACCTCCAGAAGAAAGTTTTGTTTCGAGCAGTCGATTACTTTTTCATAGAAAGCAAACAATTCTTCAGTTTTTTTTTCGTTAAAATCATACTTTGGAAACAAAACACTAAAATTATTTAAAACTGATTTATGGTTTAGGAACCGGCTTTTCAAATGAGCAATATATGTGTCAAGGAAGGGAATGTAAAAAGCAATGCGATAGTATGCCTCGGCGTCTCCGGTTTTCACATTAAAGCGATTCTTTTGGCGACTGCTGTATCGCGGTACTTTGATTTCTGTACCTAGGTTGGTGCATACTTCTTCTACATGTTCGAAAAGCAAATGAAAGTTTTTGATGAGTATACATCTTTGGTTTCGGTAGGGGTAAAATGTGCGATCTGTAACGCATATCCCAGCACAAAATTTCGAAGGGCTTAGCATGTGTATTTCAGCATACAATTTTTATTTTCATTAGAAGCACCCTGGGTTTGCTTGCCAAATGGTTGCATACATTTAGGCATATGCATAGTAAGAGGAAATGCGCTACAATTGATTATTACTTCCGATTATTTAAACTCCGCACATGCATACGGCTTTGTACCTATGTACGTACATAAATATGTATGGACTCATTTGTTGCAACTGGGCATGAATCACGCAACTTTGAAACGATAGTCGTTCAAAAGATACTGACAAAACGATGTTGTCAAAACACTGATTTATGCATGTTGTGCGGTTACGTGTTAATAGCCGTCATCGATTCGCCACTTCGCTGCTTGCTATGTTTGAGTTCCGGTCGCTTAACGAAAAATTTTGCTTGTGAAAGCAACAATAAAGTTAGCTAGCACGGATAGGCGACAGCGAGTTTGGTCGTACCTCATTGTATTCGTTCGTTTCGCCACTCGCTAACTGTTGGCGAATCGATGACGGCTACTGTTACTGTTACGTGAAGCAAAACTGGAATCGAGTTGACGATATCGCACAAACGATCCAACAATTTTTGATTTTTATGAAGCAAGACAATCTCGACACGATATCGTTCAGACGAATGTCGTCATACGTGATTCATGCCCTGGTTTTGATATTCGGAGATGGTTTTAGGCATAGGTTTAGTAGTCTATTTTGGTAAATTTAGGAATATATACAAATAGAAATGCTCAAACTATAAGCTGAAAAACAATAACTGATGCGGTGTTTCCAAGATATTTTAACGCCCTTGAGTCACAAGTATATACAAGTATATTTTATCAATCATACCGATAATTTCATGTATTAAAATAATTAAAAATGAAAATGAATAAAAAAATTAAATCAGAAAAATGAATAAAATTAAGTGAAATTAATGTTTAATTTCTAACCTAACCTACATTTGTATGTATGTAATGAATCGCTTAATAATAGCTTTACATATAAAAAGGTTATCCTAATTTTCGAGCTTAACTCCCTAATCTGTTATTAGAAAAAGAGATTAGCCATGCAAAGTTATAATTAAAAATATCTCAGATTAAACCGATAACTTTTTGGTGTCCAACTAAGTTTTATCGATTATACTTGCGAAGAAGAGGAGGAATGGCAAAATAAACTTAACAGAAATTGTCTCATCAAAGCAAATGCATATTTTTCTTGTTAGAAATGAAATGCTGATGGCTTTTTACGTTTTTACCTCGCTTTTATTGTTCTTTAAATTGGTTAATTATTTAAATTAAATGCATGCATAGGTCGAAATATGTAATATGTACATATTGTGTTCATGCATATGTATGTGAGAAATACAATTTTGTGAATCTAAAATGTGAAAGTTATGCAAATATGTAGTATGCAATTGGCAAATTCGTTGGTGATTTGCCGTCGGCATTTGGGTTGAAAAAATCGAGTTTTACTTTTTTACCGATTCATATGGTAGATGCTACGCTATTTTCAACGCAACAAACCGCAGTTTTCTAGCTGCCTTAGTTTTTCCCCAAATTCACTTTAAAGATGGACACGTTGACCAAAAAACGCAAATGCGCACTGTTTGGTGATTTGGTGTCGGCATTAAAAGCGAAGCAAATCGGTTTTTATATATTTAACGATTCTAATGGTAGTTTATAGGTACGCTATTTTCAATGCAACAAACTACAGTTTTCTAGCTGCCTTAGTTTTCTCTTACATCCACTTCAAAGATGGATACATTGACAAAAAACGTACAAATGCATTGATTGCACTGCACGTGTTAACTTCAAAGTTGCTTTTGTCGAAAAGTCATTTATATTGAGAAAATATGTTGCATTATCATTTTTCACTGTTTTTCATAGTAAAAATAAAGTCGACACCATGGCACAATAAACCTTGGTCTTGGTCGACACTAAAGTTAGTTACAGCTTTTTCACATCACATTCAGTGGATTAGGCATCTGTGAAAAAGAGATGCAACTAACTTTCTTCTTATTTGGGACTGAGAAACTTTAACTTAGAGTCGACTTTATTTGGTCTACGAATATGCCCCAATAGTTTTGGAGTCAAATGAAAATGCATTTCCCCCATGCATACGTATGTACATACGTACTCCATTAACTGATAACGTTTTTACATGCATACATATATATGTATGTATGTGCATATTACTGCCAAAATACTACGCACATACACACAAATGTACATATTTACAACTCACGGCAGCATACATATGTACATATGCACATAATTACGCGCATACTCAAATACAACAATAACTATTTCTTTCATAAACGCATGCGCGCATTTCTCAAGGCCAAGTAAATTCATTGATAAAAATAACCGCAGCACATCTCCCCGCAAATTCATCACCAACAAGCGCAACTTTGTCAATCCGACACAAAAATTCTAAAATCTTAAAATGAAGAAATCTCGGCCAGCCAAGTGAAAATTGGCAATTATTTCTCTATATCC
>NW_016158284.1:125114-127305 GCF_001687245.7 Rhagoletis zephyria | reverse complement strand
TACATTTAGGAGGCATTTCCGCCCCAACCATGTACATGTATGGCATTGGTATTGGTGTGACTTTTGAATTGATTTTTTCGCTCTATTTTAAACTAATTTGAAATTTTAAAAATTGCCTGCACATCAGCAGCAAAATACCTTTCTAATGATATATAATTGTTTATACCTTAGAAGTACAGTTTAGCCGTAAAAGGGGTGTAAAGGAAACATGATTGCCTATTTATATAATTGATTTATAACTGAATATTTTATAAAAAATACCTTTACAAACCTATTTTCCTTACTAGCGTCAATTTTTGTTTACTTTAATATTTGACATTCCTGTCTGGCTGGGCTCTGTTAAAATTCGATTGTCTCTTGCTGGCCGCTCTTAAAATGCGCTTCGCCAGTTTTGTTGGTATTTGACAGTTTCCACGCTGATCCGTTCTTGGTCCTTCTCTATAAATATACGTTCTCTGAAAAGTGATTAGCCATTCAAAATTGTAATTATAAAATAATCTCAGATTAACCCGATATTTTTTTGGTTTCCAACCCAGTTTATCGATTATACTTGCGAAGAAATGGCAAATGTAAACAAAAATGAAAACAAAAATTGACGCTAGCAAGGAAAAGAGGTTTGAAAGGTATATTATATTAAGTTAAAATATATTTAAATATTATAATATATGTAGCAGAAAAAGTGACCACGGTGGCACAGAGACAGAATTTGACAGCTAACGAGCTTTGATTGAGATTATATTTATATGAAACGTACTTTTATGCTTTGCCGTTCGCAGAGGGCTGCATGAATTCATTATTCTTCTAGCCAAACAGAGGACAGTAGATTTGAATACTTTACTTCACATATAAAACACGCAACGTTTGGAATTTTGTAAGTTATGAATATACATTTTGTTTTAAATTTTCTACCTTCAAATGGAAGAATGTGAATGAATGAATATAAAACTTTCAAATCATTCAAACTCATTTCGGTTGAAGTTTTTTTTCTACAAACTAGTTTGTTCGTATTGTAATAGGAGCGCAAATACCTGCATACATACATACATACAAACATACATATGAGCATAGAAAAAATATTTTTGGATATTCATACAAAAAATTGTCATTTATTTCAATTCATGGTACAATAAAACCAGGTAGAAGCCAATTTGACGTTAAACCTGCAAAAGTCAAAGTTTTCGGGAGAGTAAAAATAAAAATGAGAGTGTGTAAGGAAAAATAAAAAATTTCATTTCACTAGTTGACGTTTTTAAGTAAATTTGAAGTTTATTTTTATTTATTTATTTACTTTAGTTAAAATTTGCTAATTTGTATGTTGTTTTCTGTTTTTGATTTATGAGTGGCAGAGTTGTTGGAGGGGCTTTCCGGCACAAGGGTCATAGGAACAGCACTTGGCATCAAACGTGCCTTTCCTGTACCTCCCGGCGCATTTGTGAAATCTGTTGCTTTAAAATGTTTAACGCACAGCAAGGCATTTCGCTGCAGCTCTTCCCCACAGCTGCTTTCGCAACGCTCCTTCCGCGAAGGACATTGAGGCACATTAAAAAAATTAGTGGTATCTGCATTATATTTAACACCACATAAAAAGCAATGCTTCAGGTGTTGCATTTTTAACACATATACTAAGTATAAACCGCACAATACTACAAAAATTCAAATGTTAATTAAAATTTATCATTAACGAACATTAAAAAAAGCGACATGACATTCAAAGCGTAACGAAATGTAGGAAATAAAAGGAAAACAAGTTGAAGTTTAAAGGTTTGGTTCTCATGAGAGCAACGTCAAAATGGCTTCTACCAAGGCATACCAAGGTAGAAGTGATTTCGACATTTCTCTCTTTTGAACTGCGACTGAAATGTCAACTCTTAACCCTATACTATTGAATTTTTTTTTTATGTAAATTTTCAATTGTGAGCTGTGCGACTGATTTTAAATACATAATAAAATGAAAAGGAATTGCGAGCGGTGCGTTGTGTTTGTCAAGAGCCTGGACAACCAACTTGTGCGTTATTATACCCGAGCGCACTTGTGCACAAGGGTATTATAACTTTGTTCACATAACGGTTGTTTGTAATAGGCAAAACGAATCGAGATAGATATAGACAAATGTATACATAAATGATCAGGATGAAAAGAGAAATCGATTAAGCGGTGACTGTCTGTCCGTCCGTCCGTCCGTCCGTCCGTC
>NW_016158284.1:70424-124868 GCF_001687245.7 Rhagoletis zephyria | reverse complement strand
CCGTTCTACCAATTTGTACCAAACTCGGTATGGTTATTGTGCTTGCCACAACGTTGAAAATTATTGACATCGGACTAAAATTGCGGCTTTTTATATAACGGTAAACTTTAGAAATGCTTGAAACTTCAATATTTCGAAATCTAAGGACGCTAATTTACTCAAAATTGATACACCCCGGCTTACCATGTAGCGGTAGCTTTCGGACAGGTGAAAAACATATATTTAATATTTGCGCCGGGTATTTAATGTTCGGCTCCACCCGAATTTAGACTTTCTTACTTGTTTTAAACCTTCGAATTGTCAAGTGAAGCGACAATGGTGGGCAAATTGCTGCGATGTTTCATTAGGAGACTCTTCACGTGTGGTCTTGACTTTATTTGTTGTCTATCACAGCCGAGTATTTCTAAGTGGACGCGTTTGGTCCCAGGTGCAGGATTTATCATACCGAATATGAAAAGAAAATCTCCCTTTCATATACATACATGGATAGGCCAAATTTCAAATAGTGGTCTGATAAAACCTAAACCAGTATTCCTTGTTGACATACAGAAACTGAAAGTAATTTTTAATAAATTTAATGGAAAGGAAATTTCGAATAGCAAAAATTTAATAGCTAAATTATTGAAGTTAAGTTCTGATGTAAATTTAGAAGAATCAAACTTTTTTTAATGTCTAATATACTTTAGAATTAAGTATTTGAATAAAAAAATAAATGCTTAAAAACATTGGGATTATAAAAACAAGAAAATTGTCAAAACAGTTTTATAAATGAGTGTGTTTCATTTAGTGTGTAGTTTTGTGTAAGTATGCATTTACACATTTACATTAAACCGAAAATTCAATAAATAAAATGAAGCTGATTCTAATGAGATTTTAAATATTTTCATATTTACAAAAACTTTCATTTCAAAGATGTTGAGTTCTATCAAATATGGTAAATGCATAACAAAGGGTTAATTTCTATGTTTACATTTTTGACATCACAGTCAGGTATGAGAGAGCTCGACTGAATTGTCACTTCTACCTTGTTGAATATGCCTTGGCTTCTACCTGTATTCAAAATGTATTCAACAAAGTGTGATTGAATTTGACATTGCTCTCAGAAGAACCATCCTATAAAGTCAAATTGAAAAAATTTTGTATGAATTTTGAATCGATTGTTTATATTTTTTGGCATAATAGTACCTTAAAAGAGAGCATAACTGAGTTGTCAATCACACCTTGTTTAATACACCTTGCCTGTATTTATGTGCCTTGTTCCGATCTGCCTTATTAAACAAATTTCATTGTTGCCCACACTAAAAGGTTTACTGCTAGGGAAAAGGTATATTTGCATACCCCATATACCCTATATGTACACGTATTTTTTTAAACAAACCTTTTTGCAGAGAACTTATTTAATTTGCAGAAAACATTTGCTTGTAAATAAATTCAAAAATTATATGGCTCACTTCATTTCAAACGTTTCTTCTTTTCTCTTGAAAAATTATAAAATTAAGTTGAGCGAAAACAAATAGAAAAGCCAAATAAAAGTAAAAGAATCAACATTGTATTGCGTCAAAATGAAAATAAGGGATCACGAATTTCGATGTGAAGCAAAACTCTCTGGGAAGACAATACCTGTAATTATTGTACCATGGGTTTATATGTTGTACATAAGTATGTACATATGTAAGTAAAATGTGTATATAAATTTATACAAAACAACATTTGAGTACTAGATTCCTTCAACAATTTTATTCTGCATAGGTAACAAACATAAGGGGTATTCTCTGAAACTTACAAAGCCCTTGCACGGCAAGGTAAAAACCGGTTTTCGTATGGGACAGCTTGGCAAACCGTACAACCCCTGCACCGTGCCAGAGCTTTACAAGACACAGAGAATACCCCTATACTTTTTAATGGTGATTAAAGTTGATGGCAAATTTTGCATTCTGCTCGCTCAGGTGATTTTTATAACAAAAATACAGGTTCATAACAGCTCTTTTCGAGAAGGAAGTAAATCGCGCCAAAATATTTGCAAATTAGGAAAAATTTAGAGCGTAAAGTGACAGCTCTCTTGGAGGTTTGTCGCAAAATCAGAATTGTGACCCATGATTGAAAGCTGAGCGATTTACTTATGAAAATGGTTTGTTGCAATAAAATCCTTTAGATATATTTATTAACTACTTATAACCACTTTAGAATATTTTGTTGTGCATACCATTTAAAAAAAGGAAATATTTGTTTAGTTAATTACTTCAGTCAGCGAATTCCAATGATTTGAACGGTACTCGGCTTAAAAAGCTGTATTCGTAATAGGAAACCCCATAGCTAAATACATACATATGTGCTGCGATTACAATAACTACGACAGTCAGAATCAGAAGATATGCATACGAACATATGTATGTACATAGAGTGATTCAAACAAATAACCATGTTTTGATTTTTTTTATATTCGTAATGTCTGACGCGTTTTTGTTTGTTATTTTTTCAATAAAATTACCGTCCACGCTTTAACCAAACCATATACATCACAAATTTAAATTTCACACAAAATTTAGGAAAATTCAACAGATATTCATCAAAATTTAATTTTTTAATCAGAATCTTTAGAATATCTTTGGGTTTGGAGTTTTATAGCTCATGCAATTTTAGTGCAAAGAAGTGCAAGTTTCAACCGGTTAAATATCCCGTTGATTTTCGAGAAGTCCTTATGAAATAAAATGGTTAGCAATAAAATTTCAAAAAATCAACGCCAGTTTTTGCTGTAAATTGCACTTAATAATAATAAATTTGCGCTTACTCCTATGTCAGTGTGTGGCCAAGCTTCTCCTCCGATTTGTAGCGTGCGCCTGTGTTGTCACACAAATGGGAGGGACCTACAGCTTTACGCCGACTCCGAACGGCGATTAAATTTTTGTGAGGAGCCGTTTTTTTATTGAAGACATTAAGATTTTTAAAATATATTAACTAAAATTTTATTAACCTAAATATAAAGTTTTTGCGAAGTGGTTATCGAATTTAATGTAAAATTTAAACCTTTTTAAGATAAGATATGTATTATTTTTAGGAGGTAAATGTTAATACAGTTGTTTTATATATAATCCCAAATTTATGATATAAAATCCCTCTACCAAAAAACTTAAATTGTTGAGTTGTTTACTGCAACTACCTTCTTTTGTGTATCATGTGTGTTTCTTCACTACCGGGGTGTCTTTGAACAAATTATATTAAATGATTGGCATTGAATTAAAGAATGCACACACATTAAAGATTGCAGCCTTTTAAATACTCATTCAGTGTTAAACATTTTTTGATTCGGCATTGGGTTTTTCAATCTTGGGATGAAGGTTAGATTAGGTTAACTCGGCTGCCCTAATCCTACAGGAAAAGGGGCACACTTAGGCCACCATGGGCCCGTTGTAGTGCCGTACAAGAGACTCCATATGTCCCTCCTCTTACCCTAGTAATGGAACCACTTCGTAGCTCTGATGAAGCCCACAAAGTCATAGACGCTGGCTGAATCCAGTGCGGCCAAACATTCAAAAGAATAATGGAGGAACGAGCATCGGCGAGCTCTCGCCAGAGCAGGGCACTGACATAAGTAATGCTCCACGCTTTCGACTTCCTCCTTATCGCGGCAGCTACGACAGTAGTCGTTTGACTGCAAACCCATTCTAGTGGCGTGGATTCCCATCAGGCAATGCCCGGAGAGAACTCCGATAACATGCCGCAACAGTGGTCCCTCCAAGTGGAGGAGAGGGCGAGATCTACGCTTGTCAAGCTTAGGCCAGATATGTCTTGCTATCCTGAAAGTAGGCTCCGCAGACCATCTTTTATTAGCCCGTCCGACAAAGTTATTCTCCAGCCAGAGCTTGCAAGAAGATAGCGGAATGCCCGCATTACGGGCTGCACTGATTGCAGACAACAAGGTTCCTTCCCTTGCTAGTTCATCCGCAGTACAGTTTCCCGGTATGTCTTTTTGGCCTGGCACCCATACAACATTAGTGACGTAACACCTTGCCAGTTCATTAAGAGTACGTCTACATTCCATAACAACCTTCGCCGTAGAATTGTCACTATTAAGTGCTTTAATCGCCGCTTGGCTGTCAGAAAATATTGTTACCGCTTTCAGCTTAATTAGAGAATCGATCAACCAACTTTCAGCTTCATTTGTTGCTGTTAGTTCAGCCTGAAAAACACCGCATAGATCTGGCAGACGAAAACTGAGGCTAAGTGAGAGTTCTTGCGAGTATACCCCACTTCCTACCTTCAGATCAAACTTGGAGCCATCAGTGTAGATGGCTGTTGAGTCAGAATACGTTATCAGGACCGAATCCTCCTCCCATTCTTCCCTTGAGGGGATCCTTGTCTGGAAATGATTCCTAAGTCCCGTAGACGGGACTGCGTAGTCCAGGCGCCTAAAGTCCTCTGGAAGATATTCCAAAATTCTAGAGTGACCAAACCTCGTGTCACTCCATTTGATTAGTGCATTTAATCTAATAGCATTACAGCTTGTCTGTAGTTTACCATATAGGTCCACAGGTAGCAAGTGAAGCAAGGTCTCTAGGGCTTTAGTAGGCGTCGATGGTAACGCTCCCGTGATCATCATGCACGCCACCCTTTGGACCGCTGTTAATTTGTTTCTTATTGTAGATTTATCTACGGACGGCCACCAAACCGTATGCCGTAGAATAGAATGGGACGCACAACCACTGTGTACATCCAGTTCACCATGTGAGGCTTCAATCCGCATTTTTCCCAATCGCCGATTTACAGGCATACATAGCAGTTATAGCTTTCTTGCAGCGCTCTTCTATATTGCGCCGCCAAGTTAACTTTCTGTCAAGAATAACGCCCAGATATCTAACCTCCTCCGAGAAAGTCAGTGCGATACCGTTCAAGGAAGGAGGTTGTAGCCGGACAGCTTTCGTTTTCTTTGAAAACAGAACCATGGCCGTTTTTGCCGGATTGACACTAAGTCCTACTTCTTTGGACCAGGTATCCACGACGCGTAAGGCGCCTTGAAGTAAGTCACATAGAACTTGGGGGTGCTTACCAATTGCCGTCAGGGCAAGATCATCCGCGTAAGCAATGACTTGGCCACCTGTACCTTGCAACCGTGACAGCAGGGTATCCACCGTTAGATTCCAAAGAAGAGGGGAGAGAACACCGCCTTGTGGGGTTCCGCGATTCGCATATCTTGTTACAGATACCTCCCCCATCTCCGAATAAATAGTTCTATTGCCTAAGAGGCGATGAACAAACTCGACCATAGGGTGATCCAGCCCAAGGTGAGCTAGGGCTTGAAGAACCGCTCCCGGGAGAACATTATTGAAGGCACCCTCGATATCTAGGAACACGCCCAGTGCAAATTCCTTAAAAGCGAGAGCCTTTTCAGTGGTGCTGACAATACTATGCAAAGCTGTATCCACAGATCTACCTTTCCAGTAGGCGTACNGCTCCCGGGAGAACATTATTGAAGGCACCCTCGATATCTAGGAACACGCCCAGTGCAAATTCCTTAAAAGCGAGAGCCTTTTCAGTGGTGCTGACAATACTATGCAAAGCTGTATCCACAGATCTACCTTTCCAGTAGGCGTACTGACAGCTAGAGAGATTATTTACATCAATTTCCTGTCGGATCTGCGAGTCTAGAAGTCTTTCCAGAACCTTGAGAAAGAAATAAGTAAGGCTTATCGGTCGAAAGTCACTTGGTTTAACGTGGAAGGGTCTACCTCTCTTGGGAATAAACACAACTTTCGCCAGGGTCTAGCCCTTGGGTATGAAACTAAGTTTGATACAAGCCGTATAAATTAAGACAATAAACGTCAGATGCTGACAGAAGTTGGGCAGGGAAAATACCATCCATACCTAGAGATTTGAAGGGTTGGAAGGACTTTATGGTCCAGTCTACACTTTTTACATCAATAAAGTCCTCTGAAGTCAACGGCCATTCAGAGATAATAACCGCGGTGTTGGGCTCCGCAGTACATCCCGGAAAGTGTGTGTTCACTAGGACTTCAAGCATTTCCTCACGAATATCTTTCTGAATATGCATCGGGTTCGTCGGACTTTTCGCAAGCACCTTTCGCAGGCGATTTCCCTCCGACTGACCCTCTATACTATCGCAATAATCCTTCCAGGAGTCCCTTTGGGCTTTCCTGGTGGCATTTTTAAATTTCTTCAGGGCTGCCTTGTATGCAGTCCAAGAACCATCGCGCGTTGCCGCATTAAAGAGTTTCCTGATTTCCTTCCTTAGAGAGGCGATTTCTTTGCTCCACCAGTGTGGCTTCCTCCTCGCGGAAGTACAAGTGGGCAGGAAGCAGAGAAGGCCGAATTACAGGCTTCGGTAATGCAATCAACGGCTTCCTCAATTTGTTCCGATGAGCCTAGCTCACCAAGAGAAGCAAAGTTTGCGGGAGAAGGCTCCGCTTCATCAGGTGGTGACAGTAAGCCTAGCTTACTGAGAGAAGCGTTGTTGAGCAAATTCCCCGAGAGTACTTTCCTAAACTTGGTCCAGTCAGTACGTCTCTTATTTCTGTAATCGGCCAAGGCCGGAAGTTTAAAGGAGATTACAAATGAGAGGTACATATGATTAGAGAATGAATGGTCGTTCAGTACCTTCCACTCTCTAATACTCTCAAAGAAAGAGCTAGACGTTAAGGTAATATCTAATACCTCCTTCCTATTTGAGGTAACAAAGGTGGGTTTATCACCAATATTACAGATGGCTAGATTATATAATAATACAAAATCAAGTAACAACTCACCCCTGGGGTTGATGTCGGTAGATCCCTATACCGCGTGAGGCGCATTAGCATGGGCTCCGACAACTATGGGAAACTTCCTCGAGTTGGCCTCTTTCACCACGTCCACTAACCGAGCTGGAGGGCAGTCTTGGCGATCGTAGGCCATGTAGGTACTGACCAGCCAGAGATGCTAACCGTATCTTCATCTCTGAACTGTGTGAGTAAATTATAAGACATACTTTTTTTGATTAATATACATGCTCTGATCTTACCCGCCACAGGGGCCGATACTATGCGGTAAGCATCAGAGTTAAGTCCACAAACCCTGTACTTAACAGCCCAGGACTCCTGGACAAAAACTAGCTCCTCCCCTCTATCACTGAGGTGCAGGAGCAGAGCTGCAGAAGCTTCTTTAGAGTGATGAAGGTTTATTTGTAGAACTTTCATCCACAGCTTATAAAATTTCGTTCCCGTCTGGCGGGGTTCTATCGAACGCCTCAACGATGGTATCATCGGCGTCCTCTGAATCCGACGTCAGAAGCAGGTTCCCGAACTCCCTCGTCCGCCGGTTAAGTACCGATCCGTCGGCAGAACCAGATTGCGTATCGCTATCTGTTTCCGCTGCCGAGTCTGACCTCACCACCGGGCAACTGGCCTCGAGAACCTCCTGTACCTCTTGGTTAGAACCGCTCAAGGCATTTTCTGCTCCAGATATAAGGCCGCCTTGAGGCGGAAGATTGTCAGCCTCGGGTTACCCTCGGTGTTACCCGGCTCTGTCATTTTACCCTCATTCCCTTTTTGAGTTTTGAGGGTAATGGAGTAAAAGCCATAGCTAATTACTCCCTTACAGTCAGCAAGGATTGGGAGAGACTCATCGTTTATCACCAAGGTGATGTAACGTTGCTGCTCCCTAACCTCGCTGACCTTCACTACTTTCCAATCAAAGGCTGGTAGTGCATCATTTGAGATCCGGATGATATCAAGAATCTCCTTAGGACTCGAGGGTTCCTCTGGGACCCAGGCTCTGGCCCGCGGCTTACAAGGGATTTCGTCCCTGTGCACTTCCACCAAGTTAGCGCTGGGCCACAGCTCCCCAAGAGAAGAAATTTCTTTTTTATAAAGTTGCGCCGACCGCTCATAAGCGCAGGAAACTAATTTGATGCAGCCTTGGTAAAGACCAGCATCGCGGGCAGTTGGCGCAGGGCTAGGATTTTTCCGGAGAATCTCCTTGTACACCCGGCAGAGACCCACCAGGACGGACCTCCAGTCGTCGGCCCTCAGGTTTCCTTCCGGGTGCCCCCTATCCATAACTGCCAGGATCAAGTGGTCCTTGGCCACATCACTGAAAGCCCTTAGAGGGTTAAGAGGGCTGTTGGCGTTAGAGGTTTTGGGCCTCTTAGAAGCAGACNAAGTTTGCGGGAGAAGGCTCCGCTTCATCAGGTGGTGACAGTAAGCCTAGCTTACTGAGAGAAGCGTTGTTGAGCAAATTCCCCGAGAGTACTTTCCTAAACTTGGTCCAGTCAGTACGTCTCTTATTTCTGTAATCGGCCAAGGCCGGAAGTTTAAAGGAGATTACAAATGAGAGGTACATATGATTAGAGAATGAATGGTCGTTCAGTACCTTCCACTCTCTAATACTCTCAAAGAAAGAGCTAGACGTTAAGGTAATATCTAATACCTCCTTCCTATTTGAGGTAACAAAGGTGGGTTTATCACCAATATTACAGATGGCTAGATTATATAATAATACAAAATCAAGTAACAACTCACCCCTGGGGTTGATGTCGGTAGATCCCTATACCGCGTGAGGCGCATTAGCATGGGCTCCGACAACTATGGGAAACTTCCTCGAGTTGGCCTCTTTCACCACGTCCACTAACCGAGCTGGAGGGCAGTCTTGGCGATCGTAGGCCATGTAGGTACTGACCAGCCAGAGATGCTAACCGTATCTTCATCTCTGAACTGTGTGAGTAAATTATAAGACATACTTTTTTTGATTAATATACATGCTCTGATCTTACCCGCCACAGGGGCCGATACTATGCGGTAAGCATCAGAGTTAAGTCCACAAACCCTGTACTTAACAGCCCAGGACTCCTGGACAAAAACTAGCTCCTCCCCTCTATCACTGAGGTGCAGGAGCAGAGCTGCAGAAGCTTCTTTAGAGTGATGAAGGTTTATTTGTAGAACTTTCATCCACAGCTTATAAAATTTCGTTCCCTTCTGGCGGGGTTCTATCGAACGCCTCAACGATGGTATCATCGGCGTCCTCTGAATCCGACGTCAGAAGCAGGTTCCCGAACTCCCTCGTCCGCCGGTTAAGTACCGATCCGTCGGCAGAACCAGATTGCGTATCGCTATCTGTTTCCGCTGCCGAGTCTGACCTCACCACCGGGCAACTGGCCTCGAGAACCTCCTGTACCTCTTGGTTAGAACCGCTCAAGGCATTTTCTGCTCCAGATATAAGGCCGCCTTGAGGCGGAAGATTGTCAGCCTCGGGTTACCCTCGGTGTTACCCGGCTCTGTCATTTTACCCTCATTCCCTTTTTGAGTTTTGAGGGTAATGGAGTAAAAGCCATAGCTAATTACTCCCTTACAGTCAGCAAGGATTGGGAGAGACTCATCGTTTATCACCAAGGTGATGTAACGTTGCTGCTCCCTAACCTCGCTGACCTTCACTACTTTCCAATCAAAGGCTGGTAGTGCATCATTTGAGATCCGGATGATATCAAGAATCTCCTTAGGACTCGAGGGTTCCTCTGGGACCCAGGCTCTGGCCCGCGGCTTACAAGGGATTTCGTCCCTGTGCACTTCCACCAAGTTAGCGCTGGGCCACAGCTCCCCAAGAGAAGAAATTTCTTTTTTATAAAGTTGCGCCGACCGCTCATAAGCGCAGGAAACTAATTTGATGCAGCCTTGGTAAAGACCAGCATCGCGGGCAGTTGGCGCAGGGCTAGGATTTTTCCGGAGAATCTCCTTGTACACCCGGCAGAGACCCACCAGGACGGACCTCCAGTCGTCGGCCCTCAGGTTTCCTTCCGGGTGCCCCCTATCCATAACTGCCAGGATCAAGTGGTCCTTGGCCACATCACTGAAAGCCCTTAGAGGGTTAAGAGGGCTGTTGGCGTTAGAGGTTTTGGGCCTCTTAGAAGCAGACTCCATGTTGTCTGCTGACCGTTGCCGTTTGCTGCCCAGCTCCCTAGGACGAGAGTGAGTGGGTGCAGGTTTGTTGACGGCCGCTCACGACTTTCGGAGAGAATGCCTCTCGCCCTCTCAACCACTTTCCTCATACTCTCGGGAACCGGGTCATTGCCGAACTTCCTCAGTAGTCTAGAAGCGGCTCTTCTGTCCCTCTTCGCCCTAACTGCTGGTCGGACCACTTTTTTGGTCCTCGAACTACTGGGACCTGGGACGTCTTTGCGTTCATCCGACTTCTTACCCTCAAGGGGCTTGTGGTCGGTGGTACTGTCCGTGCAGGACTTCCGGGTGCCAGTATCCCCTTCACCCGGTGCCGCTTTGGAGCTACCCTCATCGGGTGTACTCGCAGCTTCCCGAGATGTGGACGACTGACGCGAGAGGTCAATTGGCCGTGCAGGCTACGCTTGCAACCCAGACGCCAGTTGGCCACTACTCACCAGGGGTTTGTTGCTACTGACGCCGGGCGCAACATTCTGTTTACTTGCCGTTTAGGCTCCTTCGGGACCGATCAAGCGGCTACCGAAGATGTCGTTTTTAGGGAGAATTTAACGCCGTGTCCGTCGGCGGCATTTTTACCCGTGCAGGGATCCGGGGCTACATTTTTGGAATTCATTTTTCAACTAGATCGTTGGTCGCCTACTGAGCCGAAACCTCCGCAGAGCCCCGCGCTGAGGTAAGTCCACCGTTACTCCCGGAGGTGGACAGGTATCCGGGAGGCGCCGTTAGAATACAGTCGGAAAGCCCCCTGACTGCGTTTTGTACCTAACGCCAGGCACCCCCTAGAAATAGCTTAAGTATGCCCACCCCAGCCCGCCTTGGGCGAGCCCGTACGGCCTACCACTAGACCTAGACGAGGCAGGGGAGTTTAAACCTCGGCCTTGGCTAGGCCCCGCCTGCTTGCACCACTGCGTCCATAGGAACAGCCTACCTTGCCAGAGCGGTGTAAGCAACGATGCCCATTGCCCAGTCGGCACCCGCTAGGAGGATATATCTAGGAGGATTTTCGCCAACCATCTTGCGATGAATATATTGATGTGTGAATTCATAACTGCTTTGAGTGAATGGAAAATTTAAAAATTTTAAACCTCAATCTTAAGAGAGGAATAAGTAATGAAAACTGTATAGAAAAAATTTTTGATTTAAAATTTAAAATGATTTCACACTTACACAGCCAGTGTAGTTGGTTGCGTGGTCCGTATTCTAGAACCTAAGGGTTCTTTTAGGCCGCTGAGGAAGGAGTCTGGGCACATATCAGCATACCTTCTTCGCTTTTACCACGTTTGGATCCGGTTCTTTGTAGTAGGACATCATTGCACACTTCGACTGTTTTGTTGAATCGCATTGCAATTTACAAGTCTCTGATGAGAGGGATTTCTGCCCAAAATAGTGGAGTGCCGTACATGTTAAGTAACTAAATTTTATTTATTACACTAAGCCAAAAGCACAATGGTTTTTGCAACCAAGTTATGGTTTGATTTTTTATGGTTAATAAGCCGATTGTAAGAAATGTGATTCAAGTTGAACATTTGAAGACAAATTTATAAAGCGGCTGTAGCTGAGTGTATAGAGATGCTTGCTGTTATTTGCTCATCCCGTGTTAAAATGATTAAACAAATTTTTTTTTTTGTATCTCCGAATTATGAAAAAGCACCTGTGAATTGCAGAGCATGAACGTATTGAAACGAAAAAATCGACAACCAAAAGTTTTGTTAATATTACCAAATAATTGTTGAAAACATCAACCAAGGCATTGTTAATATTATCCAAAAATCACATTAAAGGAATTAGCCAAATTGAGCAAGTGGCCTGTCGCTCTGACAAAAGAGCAACTTGCTCACTTTGATGAATACCACTATTGATTCCTTTTCAAGTTTGAATTTGGTAATATTAACCAATTTTTGGTTGATTTTTTGCTCAGTATATGGCTCGTAATAGTATCTGGCCATAGGGGCTGTTGTCTGTCCCTCTAATATACAGGAGTATTTCTTCCACGTTATTTATAAATTCGTGGAGTAGTCGTGAGGTCTTTCATAGCGTCCGGGATTCTCAAATAATTAAAAATGTCTAGCTGGCTTAAGCCAGTGGGGCCCAACTGGGCTTTAGAGGTAGTGCATTTAAAATTTCACTCCCACTATATGGTTAGTGGTAGTGCATTTCAATTTCACTACCACTATATGGTTAGTGAAAGTGCATTTGAAATTTCACTACCATTGCACGAATAGTGGTAAAGAAACGCTCAGTGCATTAAAAATTTTGTGCAGCGTGCCCAACCCTGGTCTCACAACGGTGAGGGTTTGAAATCCTCCAGTATGCAGTCCTTCAGTACTGCTTTTTGTAGTGCCCGATGCACTATGAAAATGATTTTCCGGCTTGCAACACCTATTCCTCAATGCTGTGCGTTGTGGCATTCGACTGCGCCACTTAACAAGTGGTAAAAAATATAAAAAATCACGAGCTCTTCAATTGGAGCTGTACACCAACTCAAACGCTCACTGTTTCGTTTTAAACTATCAAATGCGTTCTTTATTGGAAGTTGGTGGTATTTATAGTTATAAAGGTGCTTATTCTACAATTATATAAAATGCTTATTCTATACTTATTGCTTATTACCAAATAATATGCTTATTGGTAAAAATATATTTATGATCTAATTACGTATTATTACTGGCGCAAGCAGTTCCGGGTTGGCGACCGGCTAACTGCTTGATCTACCAGGGTTGCGTGACTTCAAATCCTTTTTGATTTAAAATCCGCCTTTAATTAACAAATATATTTGATTTGTGATTTGGTTTTTGACCAAATAAAAAATAAAATTTATTTGTAATTTGATTTGTCAACCAAATAAGAAATACATTTTGTTTGTGATTTGCGTGGTCAAGCAAATAAAAGATAAGTTTTATTTGTGATTTGCTTGGTCATCCAAATAAAAGATAACTTTTATTTGTGATTTGATTCGTCAAGAAAATAAGAAATAAAATATATTTATAATTTGCTTGGTCAACGAAATAAGGAATCAAATTTATTTGTGATTTGAATCGCCTCCAAATCAGAAATCAAATTGATTTGTGATTTGAATTGTAGAGCGAATCAATTGGATTCGTGATTTTTTAGCTAAATATTACTTTTTTATGCAACACAAATGCGATATTCAAGTATCTTCCAACTTTGAGTTCCACGAAAATCTTCGGAATTGTCGGGACTACTTCGAGTTTTCGGGGTTCTCGGGACTACTTGGGGATTTTTGGGACTAATTCGGAGTTTTTGGAACTCCTTTGAGTTTTTCGAGACTTCTTCAGGTATTTCAGGATTTTGGGACTAATTCGGTATTGTTGGGGCCATTTCGGGTTTTTCGAGGCTACTTCGAGATTTTCGGAGTTCTTGGGATCTAATGGACTACTTCGGGATTTTTGGGACCAATTCGGAATTTTTTGGTTTTTCGAAATTATTTCGAGATTTTCGCGATTCTCGAGAATATATCGGGATTTTCGGCATTATTTAGGGATTGTTGGATTATTTTGAGATTTCTTCGGGATTTTCGGGACTATTCTGGGTTTTCCGAGACTACTTCGAAATTTACGGGGTCCTCGGGACTATATTGCGATCTCCGGTATTACGTCGGGGTTTTGGGACTATTTCAGGTTTTTCGAGACTACTTCGAGATTTTCAGGATTTTTGCGACTATTTCGGAAGTTTGGGGCAACTTCGAGATTTTCGGTGTTCTCGGGAATATATCGGTATTTTTGGGACTAATTCGGGTTTTTTGAGACTACTTCGAGATTTTCGATGTTCTTTTTACTCGGTGCTTTTGGACTATTTCAGGATTTTCGAGATTTCTTCGGGATTTTCAGGACTATTCCGGGGATTTCGAGACTACTATTGGCGCCGAGAATTTTCCACAAAATCGATACATATGCAAAATTTTTGGTTTTACTATTTCCCGCTATTTTTTTATAAAAATTTAGGTCATATTATAACAAAAAAACATAGAGGTATGTTTAGAAATCATACTCGAGAAAAGTCTTCAAATTTTTAATTTTTTAATGAGCTTTTTTAGCACTCTTTTGAGTATATGGCGAATAAAAATATAAAATAGAAAAATTAAAAAATATATCGAAATAAATAATTACCACTTTCCCGAGCTGTCGATTTTATGGAAAAAGTACCAAAATCAAAATCAACGTACCAAATCGTTTTCAGAGTACCAGCATTGCTGTAAATCACAGCTACTTTAAATTTGCAGTTTATTAGACTAACATTGAATGAGATACAAAACTGTAAAATATTAAGAGATAAAATTGAAATAGAAAGTTCGAAATTTTTACGAAAGTTTGTCGATTTTTTTTTAATGTTGTTCACAGATTAAACTTATTTTCATTTAGTGTTTGTTAAAGAATAAACTATATTTTTATAAACAAATAATTCAAATTAAAATATAATAAAATAAATAGTCAAATCTAGTCAATATGTGAGTGTCGGAAAGTTATGATATTTAAGAACATCTCTTTTTTAATTAACGATGACACTGTTTCTATATGAAGCTGATTTCGACATTTTGTTTTATTAGAATTTAGTATCGAAAATATTCTTTCAAAACTTGCCTAGGAATCTGATATAATGGTTCGTTCAACCCCAAAGAATAAACGAGTAGATAAAAAATATATAACGGTAAAACTGGCACATACATAAATATATGAAATAATCGCGGTGAAATTATATTAAGGTGAAGTCAGTAACTTAACCTCACTTTTTCATGTAGGTCTATTGCGACCATGTATTAAAAAGTACTAAAAAGGGGGAACATTTTATCCCCCGTTTAGTACTTTTCCACTACGAATTTCATTATGTTTGCAAAAGTTTGTATAAAACTGAAGATTACAATAAATAAATTAAAATTTTCAATATGTGCGAATAAATTTATTTATTTTATATTATGTATTTAAACTTTTTATTCTAAAGTACATCCTGCTTTTGAAAAACAACCTTTTTATGTTTTCGGACAATGGTGAACGTATCGCCGCATTTAGTATGGTTTCCAAATAATTGTTACCGTCAAAAATGTCTGTGCCGTTTAGTCTAAAGAAAACTTCCTCCAAGTACATTTGATTCCGTCAAGTAATTTGAAATATTACTGGTATACGGAATATTACTTAGCTGGAGCCAACCAGTGTCATCTACAGCCACATTTCCTCTTCCAGAAAGGAATTCAGTGTTTTGTGCTGTGATTAAGGAAAATTATTTTATAAAATTTTAAATTTCTTAAATTAATAAATCGCACCAAGAAGATATTTACGCAGCCTGTATTTGAACTGCATTGGGCTAGGATTGTCATGTTATCCGCCTTTCGCCCTCATTGCCCCAAAAAAGTTTTCTAAAATATCCTGATTCAGCCGATATGTAAGGATATATTTAAAACCAAATCGTTGCTGAACATATTTCAACAATCCTCTTAGCGACTCGTTGCTCATTAGTAGTCCTTTTTGCCAAGGTAATAGCGAATTCCTGTTGGGAACTCTGATGTTGTTGGCATATGAGTCCATTGTCGCTAAAATTTTGCACTGCAAATCTATTTCCACTCCAAAGGCCTCTTTTGCTGGATAGTTCTGTAGACAGTTTCGTATTCATAAGGTCAAACCAGTCGTTGACTGCTTGAAAGATATCTGCAGTATTCAAGGCGTTGTGTAGCTCTTCACCCATTTGGTGACAGCGTCTTATAGCACTCGCTATGCTATATGAATAGAGCTGGGCTGCTAGGCTCACTTTTTGTCGACCAGCATGGTGAACTGTAAAATGCTTTTCTGTCAACTTATATGTTATGGACAGATCAGAGGAGGAGGTATATCGCATTAATTGGGCTATTGTTTGCGCAGCTATATAATTCTCCCGGAAGTAATAACCAGTGTATAAGAAGTGGTTCGGAATCAGTTTAAGTAGGTGAGGCGCGTCAGCAAATACAAAAATTTTGCTATATTTTTCATGTGGATTCAGAAACCATGTTCTGTCTAGAAGAAAATAAAAAATTAAATACCGTCTGTTGAGTTGTTAGTATTGTATTTCCATAAGATTTTACCAAGGGAAACGCCTAGTTCTTTCCAGAGCCCTTATTTTCCGGTACCCTTATCGGAAACTATGCCTACAACAGGGTAACCAGCGCTTCCAAGATTTTTGATGACGTTTTCTAAAATGGTTTTGCTAATCTTGCAGCCAAATGCGTAGAAAATGGGTTGTTTCCAAGAGCGTTTAAGTCCTCTAGCTATGATCATTTGAACATATTTTGCAGGCGCTCTCACGGTATCCGTCAGAGGATCATGTTCAAATACAGACGCAATCCTCATTTCATCAAGGCCAAGACACAAAGCCTATCCGACAATTTCGAATCATTGGCTTCTTCCATTGCGTCGATTACAAAATGTAAGATGCCATCATGAAACTTAAGCTTTTGAAGCCACCTTGGCAAAGTTGACTCCGACAGCAGTGGAAAACCTTTCTTACATAAATGGGTGTATGCCCTTGGCCCTGCCGCATGTAAAGGTAATGCCCACGCAATGTCTTCGTACTTCCAATGCACATTTCAAACTTCCGAATTTGGTTCCTAGTGAGCATGTTATTTAAGCTTACCTTCAGCCCTTTCAGCTTTTCCAGCTCCTCTTTCAAATAATTTATTTCAGTTTTCAACTCCTCAACTTTTGTCATAATATCGATGTCAACCCTGAGATAAAATGTTATACATATTTTGAAAACAAATCTCTAATAGGCGGCGGCATACACGGTGCGTCTGACTCCCGAACCATTTGTGTACGTGTTGACTCGCCTTCGACTACACACAGTTGAATCATTCAGAGCCATGCCAGGAGTCATGTCGATGTAACTAAAGGGCTAACTATAATATGAATAAGCAAGCGTATGCAAACGTGCGAATACACATAAATCCTATTCTGAAACTATATTTAGGGGATTCCCTTAAACGCGAAGAGCAGAAAACTCGAAAACCTCGAAAGTTTTCGAGGCTGTTTTTGGGAATGCACCTTTTTTCAGCCTCGTAAACAATGGAGAAATTCCGAAGTTTGACAGCTCATTCAGAGTTTTTTGTATAATACATCGCATCAGCTGAAATAAATACATATAAAATCAGCATTGAAAATGCCACGAAAAAGTGAAAAATGTAAATTGTATGAAGTTCGTAGAATATTCGGATATAAAGGCAACACTGAAACTTACGAACGACTTTTCGAGGGTTTTTTCGCGACTAATTTGCCTCAAAAGTTTTCGAGGCACGCGAAAATCGCCACTCATACAATTTTTGACAGTTGTTTTTCGAGGCTGGAAAAGTTTCGAGGTTTCGTGGTTTTCGAGCCACTTTCGAGCTTAAGGGAATCCCCTAAATGTGCTTAACATCAAGTTTCGTCAAGTTTCGTCAAACGTCATTTGCTTAAGGAAAGAGCGATACTGATCGCACCTTACGTACGGAATCAGCTGTTTGCAGAAAATAAAATTATTTTACAATGGAAGACGAAAGTTTTATAGAAAATTTAATTCAGCAAGTGGAAAAAAGAAAATGTTTATTTGATAAAAGGGATGCCTTTTATTTTAATCTGGCAATAAAGGAGAAAGCATGGAAGGCAGTCGCAGAAGTATGCGTTAAAAGTGGTATGTACTCGTATTAATGTATGAACATATATTTTTCTTTACTTATTAATTTTTTATATTTGTACAGATTCCGAGTGTAAACACAGATGGAAGCTACTCAGGGAACGCTTTTGCAAAGAGTTGAAAAGGTTAGAAGCTCCATCAGGTAGTGGGATGAACTACCTCGAAGAATGGCGTTTTCTAAAGCCAATGATGTTTTTAAAAGACTCTGTCACGCCGCGTCGGTATATACTAAATACACATTTTCAATGTTTTTGAACTATTAAAGTTGACATTTCTCTTGTGCAGCACTCGTGATAATGTAGACGACACAGACACAGAATCGGTTTTGGAGCAATCAATGAGTGGAGATAGCTTCCTTGAGTCATCAGCGCCGCCTCCAAAGAAAGCAAAAACCTCTCTCGATAGTCTCTGCCACAAATTTGGTAAAACTATTGAAAAGATAGAGAAGCAAATAACAGCACCGACTGAAACCACAGAAACAGACGTGGCTTTCATGACGACAGTAATGTGCCTAATGAAAGACTTGCCAGTGACGGTGAAAGACAACTTCCAAGAACATATGTTAATGGAGCTTTATCGCTTACGCCGTGAAAATAGGCCGACTTATAATTAAGTCAATAAACCTAGAACTCCACACCCACACGAAGACAATGTACTAAAGATGTTAAAATTGCTATGAAAGCGTTTTTATTTAATTTTGAAAACAATTTGTAATACAAAGTATTCGTTACTAAGTTTTTCGCAATATTCAAAAAGCTTTCTATTAAAAATTTGTTCGCTATTTTTTAATTAAAATGTAGCTGGTTCTATGGCAAAAACCATATAATATAAATAAGTTTCGTAAGCTAACGCGTATCTTTAGCCACATACATAAAATTGATTTACATATATAAATTTTGTCATAGAATAAACTATATTTTAATTAAAAAATACAAAAAGCGATTTTTAATGGAAAACTTCTTGAATATTGAGAAAAACTAAATGCAGAATACTTCTGTGAGTGACTATACATATTAATCCTATGTTATTTTTTGGTTTTACAACTAAGTAGTCAATGAAGACAATTTGTAACTTTGTTATTGTATAACAAACAACATTAGTTTAGAGGATTCAAGAAATTCTATGTTGTTGGACATTTGACCATCATGTCTCATGTAAATTTTTCCCCTGAATTCGATTATAGAGAAAAGGACGGCACGTACGTAACTGAGCAATATAAAAATTTGTTTTAACATTAATGAAGATTATACAAGTTTCTGTAATCTAAGGGCCGAATTCACAGTGCGTAGTTAACTCTCAATCGGCAGTTAACTACAGATTTTTGTACAGTGAGTTAACTACGCACTGTGAATTTGGCACTAAGTCAACAACATAATTTGTACGATGTATGTATGTATGAAGAAATGTATTTACTTCCAGTTTCTTTCTTGTGCGTCAAAGTATGATCTTGTATAAAAGCTAATCTGCTGATCTAAATAGAATATTAAATGTTTGTAGAAGTCAAGACCACTTAAGTAAAAATACATACACAAGATTTTGTGCACAGATTCCCGATTTTATTAATAAGAAAATGAGTTTTTTAAAGTTTAAATATTTACTAAAATTTGAAACTGCACGTTCGTATGAAAACCTTTTGTATGCATTTTTACTTAAGTGGTCTTGACTTCTACATTTAATGTTCTATATATGTAGCAGGGCCTTATAGCTTTTATACACGATCATAATTTGACGCACAAGAAATAAACTGGAAGTAAACACATTTCTTCATATTGATGTTTCCACCAAAAGTTAATTTTTATGAAAATTTGTTTGAAAATTATATAAATTATGCTGTAGACATAGATATTTGACAGTTGTATAACCTTTATTAATGCAAAAATAAATTTTGATATTGCCCAGCTACATGCATATGTCCAAAAAAATTTTCAATAAGTGTGCGGACTTTTTTTAACAAAAAGGTTGTATTTTCGCATAAATATGTTTGTATTTTGATTTCATAATCGAGTTCAGTGGCAAAATTTACAAAAGACATGTGCCACAGATCACATTTCTTGTAAACTAGTTTAATTTTTGAAAAATTTAAAGTTTTTTTGGAAATAAAAATAATTTAACTCAATGTGTTTTAATTAGTTTGAAAAAAACTACATAAATTATTTCTAATTTCTATAGAACTTCTTCCGCCATAATGGTGCGAATTTGATGATTGTGCAATCGATGGGATGTTACTTGCAACTTCACTACGCCATAATCCGTCATGGAAGTCACCACTTGAATCTTCCCAATCAATGTAGTTGTTCGCAATATACGAAGATGCATCAATATTATTAAGCATAATAAAATTATGCAATATTACGCACGCCAGCACAATTTTTTCTGCATTTTCCGCAGCATCACCAACAAAAAAGTGCGGAGTTTTGATTTGCGTATTTGGTAAGTTTTTCGGTGCAGGAATTGAAAGTTTGTTATTTAGCAACCTCTTTCTCAACCGGCTCACTTGGAAAATGCCTATATAAAGTGAAAAAATATGTATACATATTAATGTAAATAAGAATAAACTTTCACAAATATGTATGTAGGTCCTCACCGCCATCACTCTGGCTTCCATAGGCTCCAATATCTATGTGGGTAAACCTATATCGAGCATCACATACCGCTAACAACACAATAGAAAAAAATTTTTTGTAGCAGAAAAATTGACTACCGCTATTAGGTGCACATTGAATGGCGATATGTTTTCCATCAATTGATCCAACGCAGTTGGGCATATTCCACAACTCCCAGTAATCTTGAGCAATTTGCTTGTAATCTTCTTCGTTTGGCTCAGACACATAAATATTGCCCAACTTGCTCCAAAGCACTTCAGTTGTTTCGAGAATAATGCGTCGAACAGTTTCCTTGCCTAGTTGAAATGACCACGCCAACGATTGGAAGGAGTCTCCTTGTGATAAATATCTTTTTGGAAAAGAAAAAAACACCTACTGAATATTTATTAAATTAAAATAAACAAACTTACTTCAATGTCAAGGCCAATCGACATTCCGGCTGCACAGGCTCCCTCAGCGAATACTTTTTAAGGAACGGCTTAACAAGAGTTAGCAAAACTTCGTATACTTGTGGCGTCATTCGCGTGTATATAAAAAATTGCCGGTGGTCAATCTCCTTCATTATCAAAAATGTTCGTACGAAAAACCCTTTTTCCTGTTTCTGTTCATCTCCCTGACTGAACACGACCGAATTCTTTTTTTTTTTTAATTTCACCAATTTTGGTTAAGATGCATATGCTTTCAAAAGCGGATGTAAGCATTTTAAGTGCCTTTAAGTGTTTTAACTTTCGATTCATTTTTCACTGCACAGATCACAAAATCTTTAATTGTTCAATTCACGTAATAGGGATGAAACGATACGAGTAAATACTGGAGTCGGAGAAAACATCGATGGCACTATTGATGCATCGATATTTTTGAATTTTTGTTAGTAGTCGATGGTTTATGGCGACTATATGTGTTTCTTTTGTACACCTCTGCGCATGTAAAATGAAATCATATTACTTTCTAGTTTTAAAGGCTGGTTTTCATAGGTCAAAATCTCTGACATCAAAAACTGCCTTCTTCTGACAGCTGTTCATTTGGTGTCAAATGCGTTTTCATTAAATTGTAAAAACTGACCCAAATGTCGATACCGCAGTGCATATCAAAGACTGTCGTCAGATTTCGGTGTCAGGTAATTGACATTCCGTTTTCATTACTGATGTCAAATGTAAAGTTAAATTTTTACAAAAAAGTGTAGAATACCGACCTTGTAGCTGTCGACAAACCAAAAATATCATTGGATAGAACTCTTCATGCCGATTTCAACCTTACCAAAAGAATTTAGCGCAAGTAAAAAATTAAGAAGATATAGGAGGTTAAGTTAAATTTTTCGACATTTTGAAATATCAATATCTTATGAACTACACAACCGATTAAACAACTAATGCTGTCAAAATATAAACGATTAGTTTATCTTTCAGTTGATGTACATAATTTTACTGATTTTTTATTTTTGTAAGTCAAAAATACTAAAAAACGTGAAAAATTTAATTTTTACATAAAATTACCTCTCTAGAAGAAGTACAAGTTATTACCATTTAAAGAAAGGTTCTTAATAGGTCAAAATTTTACGAAAGTAGTGGTGAAAGTCGATACTGTATATATATATTTTTTTAAATGGCGTTTACATAATTTTTTTAAATAATAAATTGGTCGTAAAAAAGGTACTAATACTATCTTTTCTAATCGGTCAAGTAGTTTCCGAGATATTAAACATATAAAAACAGGAAATTTCAAGTTTCACCTTTTTTATTGGCTTTGGTTTTTATTTGTGCCAAATAATCTTGGTATGGTTGAAATCAGCATGAAAAGTTCTAGCAATCTGCATTTTTGGAATACCTTCATAGCCAAAAGTGCCGATACGAGTAGGTATCGATACTTTAGATCCGATGTTTTTCTTACGATACTACTTCCAAGTAATGGTATCGATACCTGCATGGTATCGTTTCATCCCTACATGTAAGCAAAATATAGCCACCTAAAAGTCTACACTACGTTGCTTATGCATTTGACAGACTTTTCGTTCATTTTCTGACAGTCAGTTACGGCAGCTTATTCAAATTATAGTTAGCCCTTAACACATATTTATTTTCACAAATATATCCAAACCGACTCGCGAGTCAGACGCACCGTATATGCCGCCATACTCCGTTAGACATACTCTGTTTGAGTAGCGCAATCCTTTTTGTCTTTATCAATTACATTCGACCTATGCCAGGTGGACAAATAATCAACTCTCATTGGAATAGCCGACTTCGCCAAACGCTTTCGCTGCCCAGCGGAATCCATATTGAGGTCTCTTTCATCAAAATGAAGCTGACATATTTTTACGCCGGGACGTAGGTCTTGACCGCATGCCTCCTCCCATTTTTTTCTTTTTTATTTCTTCTTTGGAAACTTTGAAAAAGCTTTGCTTCCAACCAGCCGACGTCGTGTGGCACAAAGCACAAGTAGTTTGGGCCATTTTCTACACAACAAATAATAATTAATTTTAAACCGAAAAACCTAGCCATTATATAAAAAACAACGAACCAACGTATTCTATTATCTTACATACAATAGAAAACGAAACATTTTATGTGCGACACTTTTTTAAATAAATTAATTTAAATTGGTGCTTTATATTAAGATTTAAATCATTTGTATTTCTCCAAGTTATCTTAACAGCTATAAGATAACATCGGGCTTGCATTTTTCTTCCGAAAACATATTATAATTAATCTTATATAATTAAACTCAACACATAAACTTATATTCATTTTCCCGTTAACGTTTTCCAACCGATCTGATTTTTATTCATCGCGATTCGTTATTCGGTCTTATTTGATTTTAGACTAGTACATTAAAAAATTAATTGTACGAAAGATGCTAACGAATTCTAAATTGCAAGGTTGATATGGTAAACCAAATTAAATAGTTACTTGATTTCACTATTTTCTTTACTAAAAGTTAATCCAGAAGCTGTGTTTGTGATTTTAACTTATGGTGAATCCAAAAATCTAAATACGCTATGTGCTACTGCTCGAAACTGCGAGGCATAAAGCAAAACACTGGGCTGAATGCTGCTGGTCACTGGTACAAAAAGACTCGATCCAATTCTGGAAAAAGGAGGTATTATATTTTGCCAATTTGTAAAAACAAAGTTAAATTACCATACAATTCGTTAGTAGTTCCGCGTACTACAGTACACTGGATTCTGCAAAAGCACAGGACTGATGCTCAAGTCGCGATAGTTCCGTGCACACAAACACACTGGGATAAAGGGTTGAATGCTGCCACCGTTACAAAAAGACTCGATCCAATTCTGGAAAAAGGAGGTATTATATTTTTCCAATTTGTAAAAACAAAGTCAAATTACCACACAATTCTTTAGTGGTTCCGCGTACTACAGTACACTGGATTCTGCAAAAGCACTGGACTGATGCTGCTCAAGTCGCGATAGTTCCGTGCACACAAACACACTGGGATAAAGGGTTGAATGCTGCTGGTCACTGGTTCAAAAAAACTGGATCCAAGTGCTGCTCAAGACGCGTTAGTTTCGTTCACACACTGTCAAAACACTGGATTATATGCGGCTCCTCCTCGAGTCATATACAATGGGAACAAGGAAGGTCACGGATGCTTAAAAAAACAATATTATAGGCAGTTCCATTTTTTTGGAACTCGCTTTATAAAAACTAAATAAACGCCATTAGCATATGAAAACTCACATAAGCCGCTTGAAATTTTCACCAGGAACTTAATTTTTGCTTAAAATTATATATAAAATTCAATATTGACCACAATTTCCGAATTATAGCACAATTTTCAGTTTTACAATTTGCGAAAATGCATAACAAAGAATAGATGCAAGAAACAGTGATGACTACACTTACTATTCAACGTAATACAGAATCGGAGTAGTTTTAGTACTAATTTCCTAGGGGTTTGTAGAATAAAAAGGTTAGTCTGCATCATTGCAAATAAGCATGTCGATTTTGTCAAAATTAGATCAAACATGTCGCTACTGACTTCACCTTAATATAATTTCACCATGTGAAATAATGCGAGTGCATGGCGACGCCTCTAGCCATTGTGTGTCACAGATTTAAGTTATCGATGGAATTTTTTTTTCAACGCCCCCCAAAGCCAAATCCTGGCTACGCCACTGACTGGTATATACCTACATATGTATGTATGCATAAATGCATATATAGGCTGACTTCCAAAACGTACCAATACAATGTTTGGATACTGTTCTACTGCGGTATTTAAATTGATTTCATATGCAGAGTGGCGAAACATTGCAATCAGTCCCAGCAGTGAAATCCCAAACTAGTTAGTAAAAATACTAGTTTACAACTAGACCAGACTTGTACCAAGCCCTGTTTTATTTGACTTCGACACTTTAATACAATAAAGTAGACAAAATGTAATAACTTTTATTTGGGTATATTGTAAACCATTAAAGAGAGTACATATTCAATTATACCACCAGACCTGTTAAATAATGATTAATATTCATAATGATTATTAATTAAAGAATGTTTTTTTTTGATAACCATTTCATGATTAACTACCGATATTAGTAACTTTTTAGTGATAAGTGAATTTTTATTAATTCATTAATTTTAATTACATTATTATTTTTTTATTTCTGATAATTTTCAATTATTTTTTACTTTTTTTAATTACACGATTGATATAATTATTTGATAAATTTCTATTATCAATTAACGAGCCAAACTATAGACAAAAATTAAGAATATTTAATAACTGCTTGAATTATTTATTTCTTTTATTCTTATCCAAATCTCAAATTTAAACATTAATTATTACTTATATATAAATTTTTAAAATTAATAGACTGAAATATGCAAAGTTAATGAATTTAATGTATTTTAATGAAAGCTTTTTTTTTCTTTTTTACTTCACTCAAAAATGATCTAAAGAATTCATTTTATTTTTAACTAAATTGTTTTCTTTTGCATCTTCAATATTATTAAAAAAGATAAAAATATAGTATTTATTGTACCTGAAACCTTTTACTTTTAATAACATTTAATGAAAAATGCATTTAAATTTATATTCAAAAGCTTGAAATATCTACGTATTTATTTTTGCTTTTAATTAATACTCAGAAAATTTCACACCAATTATTGTCAAATCTAAGGCTGCTAAATAAAAATGTGTAATATATTAAAGTGTACTTAAAAGTTTTTTATTGTATATTCATGAATTAATTTTATTTTTTGACTCCCAAGGTAGTGGTTTTGGTCCATAATTAGACTAGTATTTTTCTGTCTATTTTGAACTAGTATGGTATATTTCTGACCGAAATCTGACAATTGCCATCTCGTAGGACATCCGCATGTTAAAAATACCAGTTGATTGCATGGAAAAAAGATAGTTGGCTGACTAGTTGGGCATGCGGTTCATACTAGTTGTGAGGTAGTTTACAACTAGTTCATTTGACTACAGGGGTGTTGCCATCTCCAAAGGTACGAAAATCCCAGTCCCCTTTGAGGTTTTGAGGTTTATCCCATTTTAAAATTCGAAAATCCCATTTATGAATATTAAATATTAAAAGTTTTTAAGAACAATATATATAAAGAGTAGATACAGTGACTCAAACAAATGACCGAGTGTTGATTTTTTTAAATATTCGTAAGGTTTATCGAGATAATTTTTTTTTTGTATTTTTCTGTAAAAATACCGTCCGAGGTTTAACCGAAATCATATCACAGATTCACATTTTATACAAAATTTAGGAAAACTCAACAAATTTTTGTAAAAATTTCAGTATTTTTTAATCTAATGGCCTTATTCATAAAAAATAAAATAGGTTTAAAGAGCTTTACAGAGTGACATTTTCATATAAATTTTCGATATATAAAGCAGTTAAAATGTTCTTTATTTTTAATGAATTTGGGTGTAAATCTTTAAAACATTTTTGGGTATGCAGTTTTATAGCCCCAACAAATTTAGTGTAATGACTACATTCGAGAAAGCCGCTTTGCAAGAAATATTTTGATATATAGTTTGTCTAAAATGGAAAACGAATCCACCCACTCAGAGAGGTGGGTGTCGTCGTTGTTTCAGCCGCCACTCTTGGGGAAAATGAAAATTTTCTGTGTAAATCATATAACTAAGTTTTCTACTTTATTAGTTTCGTGTTAAACTGATATTTGAATTCAGATGTTAACAGATGTTGAAATGCTGAATTAAGGGTTAAAAAAGCAGAGCACCCGACGTCGTTCAGGGTAAATAAATCAAAATATAAAACAGTAGTACAATATTCAGTTCAGCATAAATTAAAGGAGACAAATTATTTTCTTTCTGTTTAAATTAAGGCAACCTTATGAACCAAACTTTTAGCTTTATCGTGCTTCAACTACTATATATTTGTCATCATTTTCTGTACTACAAATCTTGTTTCATTATTAATAGATATAATTTTTAAATTGAAATTAATCTACTACGGTACATTCCGTTTATTTGCTTAGCTGTTTTAGTATAGCTGCACTTTTCCGGTAGAATGCCTATTTTGGAAGGAGATTTATTCAATACGAATGAACATTTTTCATTTAACAGCATCGCGGGATCAAAAAAAAAAAGTTTAATCTTTCCGTTTCGAAATGGTCTACAGACTGTAAGACACAGTTTTAAATATCCAAGTGATATACGTAATTGATGAATAGATATGTATCCCCCTTTTACAAATTTATATTTTAGTCTAAACAGCTCCCATATATATGTATGTCTGCATACCAAATTTCAAGTTCATGTGAATTATGGTTCCCAATTTATGGCTGATTAAAAACTCCACGCCTAGGCTCCACGTTCCCTTTTACAAACTCATGTATACAAACCTTACTATAAGCACCTACCATGGATATGTATTCGTACCAAATTTCATCATATTTCACGCCCCCTTTCAAAAACTCATTTACATATACCTTACTATAAGCACCTACCGTAGATACGTCTGCATACTAAATTTCAATTGCATGTGACATATGGTTCCGAAGTTATAGCTGATAAAAATTCCCACGACAATGGGATGTGGCCCGTCCCCTTTTATAAAATCATTTATATATGCCTTACTATAAGCCCCTGCTGTAGATATGTCTGCACCCCAAATTTCAAGTTGATGTGAAGTATGGTTTCGAAGTTATAGCTGGTGAAATACTCCACGCCTATGGCACGTGCCGCGCCCCTTTTTATAAACTCATTTAAATATATTTTCCTTACTATAAGCGCCTACCATAGATATGCCCGCATACCAAATTTCAAGTACTTGGCACTTTTGTTTCCGAATTCGTAGTTGATAAAAAGGTCCGCGCCTGTGTATATATAGCCTACTATAAGCACCTACCGTAGAGATGTCTGCATACAAAACTTATGGTTTTGAAGTTATAGCTGATAAAATTTCTCCAACTCGTTTATATATACCTTACCATAAGCACCTGCCACAGATACGTCTGCGTACCAAATTTCAATTTCATGTGACTTATGGCTTTGAATTTATAGCTGATAAAATTTCCATGAATATGGGATGTGCCAAGCCCCTTTTAAAAAACTCATCTATATTTACCCTACTATAAGCACTTACCATATATATGTCTGCATACCCAATTTCAATTCCATGTGACTTATGGTTTTAAGTTATAGCTGATAAAATTTCCCGGCCTATGGGATGTGCCACGCCCCCTTTTACAAAGCCATTTATATATACTTTACTATAAGCACCTACTATAGATACCTCTGCGCGCCAAATTTCAAGTTCATATGACCTGTTTCCGAAGTTATAGCTCATAAAAATGTTCACGCCTATGGGATGTGCCACGCAACTTTTTACAAACACATGTATATATAGCCTACTTATTATAAGCGCCTACCATATATATGTATGCATACCAAATTTGAAGTTCATGTGACCTATGGTTCCGAAGTTATAGCTGATAAACAATTTCACGCCTATGGGAGGTGCCACGCCCCTTGTCGAATCCCAATTTGTTTCTTCCTATTATAAGCCCAGGTGTGATAGCAATTCTCTGCTAAAATTTCATTCGATTCTGTCCATCCGTAAAGGCTGCAACCGGGCACATACATACATACATACATACATATGTACATACATATATACTTCTTCAAATATATAGTAGATCGTCACTAGACACGAATAAAGGCGCGAGCTCAAAAGTTGACCGCGAAAAAAGGCGCATAAAAAGAACTTCAGCGAAGAAAGAACATAGTTGACGGCGAAGAAAGACGCGTTAAAGTATTTGACGGCGAAGAAGGACGCCTAAACTTATTTTCGCGGTCAACTATGTTTGCGGTTGTAATAGTATGTACATTCCGTAAAGATTTTTTGGCGAATAATGCTGAAGTAACAGTCCTTGGCCAAGTCTAAATCTATGATTACGCGTCTTTCTTCGCCGAAGTTTTTATTAAGCGCCTTTTTTCGTAAAATTTTTTTATGCGTCTTTTTTCGCCGTCGAAACACTAGCGCGCCTTTATTCGTCTCTAGTGGCGAGATATCTATCATTATCCCAGTGTATAAGAATTTTAGGAATATCTCGTCCATAATGCCACCTATCGTGTACATTTTTAGTCCCAATATTTATTTTCAATTGGCTAAATTGTATTCTAAATATGAGCCAGATCGGCAAGAAAATGCAGTTTTTAGGAATTTCGCGACCCTAGCGCCACTTAGCGAGTGCATTTTTGGTCAGAATATTTCTTTTCTTGGCGCTGACACATGTTCCAAATACGAACCAAATCGGGCTAGCCGTTTAGCAGGTTAGAGACATTTAATGTACAGAAAACTCTATGAAATTGTGAAATCGTGACGTCTCAGCTTTCTTTATTTTTCGGCAACAACAAAAAATTTCAAATTTTTTAAATCAAAAAACCTTCCACACAGAAGGTCCAAAAATGTGCTTTTTACAGAATTGAAATCGGTTCAGCCGTTCGGTCAGGCATCGCCGTCATACGGAAAACATTTCACTTTTATATATATCTATATATTAATACGCTAACATAAATTTTGTCTTCGTTCGTTTGGCGATTCTACCGAACCGATTTCAAAACCAAAAACACCATTGGAAAGGCTTTTTTCTCTAGATGAGCAGAGTTTTTATGGTTTCAAAATTGGTTGAAAATTACGGCCTAAACCGTCGTTTAAACATTTCCGATTTGTGTATAGATGTTGCTGCAACATGTTCAATTGACATGTTTCGCATGTTGTTTCACTTCACATTCGAAATTAAGCTTTGAAATATAGACAAATATGAAGATGAAGAAATAAATGCTTACGATGTAGTCAAAAAAAGAAGAAAAAAGTGAAGATAAACACGAAAATGGAGACAATGATGGATAAATAAGAATTAGGGTAACTGAGAGGGTAAGAACATTTCTTGAATTTATGAAGTGAAACTTCTTTAGGCAGTTGGTTGGTTGGGAGTAAATTGTCAAATTCAAGGGGAATAATGAACAGGAAATGCTTCTCAGCGGTTTAGCGGTTTGAGAATAAAAACAAAAACAAAGATGCCTAGAGATACAGGCAAANATAAGAATTAAGGTAACAGAATTGAAATTTTCCGTTAGGAATCGAAATAAAATCAGCCATAAAGGTTACTGAAATTGATCGAATCGTAAAAGTTTATAATTGTAGAAATTTATCCTTGCTTATTAAATTATCGCAATGTATCGAATTATTCAAACTGATCAATGTTTATTGAGTTGTCGAGATTGAGTATAGACACAGAAACGCAGCTGTCCAAATTTACGGATAGTTATCGAGCTATAAAAACGTGTGGGATTAACGAAATTTGTCAAGTTAAAGAAATGTATCAAGTTATCGATATTTATTGAATTATCATTATATATAGACTTAACGAAATTTATCGAGGTGTCGTAATTCATGGAGTCCTTTCAACAGAGTCATCGATAATTATTGATCTACTGAAATTGGTTGGTTCAACGTATCGAAGTTTATGGAATTTTCAAAATTTATCGATTTATCGAAATTTCAAGGTTATATAAGCTTATCGATTTATCACTGCTTATCGAATTTTATCGTGTTAACAGAGTGTAACGAGTTATCAAAATGCTTAGATAGTTTTCGAAAAATGTGGAGCTGTCAAAAGTAAAAATTTATAAAGGTATCCAAAGAATTTACATTTTTGAGTTATCGAAATTTATCGAGCCCTCGAACTTCACAGTTATCGAAGTTGGTCGAGTTAACGAATTTTGTTGAGTTATCGGATTTTAGTGTTCTTGAAATTCATCGAACTATCGATATGTATCAAATCATTGAAATTTATCGATAAACTTGAATGTATCGGGTCAATTCCAAGTTATATAAGCTTATCGAATTATCACTGCTTATCGAATTTAATCGTCTTAACAGAGTGTAACGAGTTATCAAAATGTTTAGATTTATTTTTGAAAAATGTGGAGATGTCAAAAGTAAAAATTTATAGAGGTATCCATAGTTTTTACATTTTTGAGTTATCGAAATTTATCGAGCCATCGAATTTTACAGTTATCGAAATTGGTCGAGTTAACGAATTTTGTTGAGTTATCGAATTTTGGTGCTCTTGAAATTTGTCGAACTATTGATATGTATCAAATCATCGAAATTTATCGATAAACTTGAATGTATCGGGTCAATTCCAAGTCCTGCCGACATTCCAAGTCCTCCAAGGACCTTCTCAGATAAAAAAAAAATAGTTACGTTTTAGCAGAAGATTTTCCGGTTAGTTAATTTGTACCGTTAAGTATAGCTACGTGTTAAGTTAGAAAACCTCTCCAAGGCTTCTAAAACTTGGAAAACTGTCGAATTTCGACAGTAACTGGCGCTCTAGTAGATATATATTTCATGATCCAATGATCGGATCTAAACCAGATTAGTATGGGACCAGATTAGTTTATGGCCCTTAATATGCTTAATTTGCTAAATGGCCCATCAAGTCGATTGACCGTGTATGTTCTTGTGGTGTGAGATTATACCAGCTGCTGGTGCGACTTCTTTGAAAATTTTATGATTGTACCAGCATGCTGGTGTCGTGAGTGGAGGTATTAGCTCATTTTTCTAAGTAATAAAAAGTATTTTGGCGGAAATTTCTTCACTATATGAGTCAAAGTCGTGTTTGTGGAAGATTAAGTTCACGATATTGCAGTTTTGAATTCAAAAAAAAAAAACAATGTTTAACAAAATGGTAGAAAAATTATGAAATTTCCTGGACCTTTCCTGGTATATGGTGGTTATATGCTTCAAGCCTGATGGTACAATCACTTGATGGAGCCAGCAAGCTGGTTTCGTATATTTCCCCTTTTATACAAAAAGGTTTTTGGTTGGATAAAATATTAGCTTTTTGTCCAGAGTTCATTGTTTTTATATAACTACTTACCATTACTTATTGAAAATTTTGCGAGTACACGTATATATGTATATGTAAGTAAAACATTGTAGCTATCATTTTTAGCGGTAACACTGATAATAACATATTCGTGAGCACACAGATAATTTTTTCTGAGAAAAGTTTGTTATTGATGGTAGGTTTATATCAGGGATGTTGCGAATGTGGAATTTTAGATATCCGCGAATGCGAATGCGGATGCGGATGTTTAAACGCTAACATCCGCGGATGCGGATGCGAATGCGGATGTCAAGTATTTTTATACCCTAGCGCACTTGTACGCAAGGGTATTATAACTTTGTTCACATTACGGCTGTTTGTAACATGCAAAACGAATCGAGATAGATATAGACAAATGTACACATAAATGATTAGAATGAAAAGAGTAACCGTATGTGCACAAGATAACTCGAGTGCAAATTGAGATATCTTAACGAAACTTGGTAAGTGTACTTCTTTTGAGCGTAGGACGGATGGTGTTGAAAATGGGAAAAATCGGACGGTAACCACGCCAACCTCCCATATAACGGTAGTTTTCAGAAATACGAAAACTGCGATATTTTAGTAACTACTGAAGTTTACTCACTCAAAATTAATATGTACAATCATTTTTAAACGAAAAATAAGAATATTATAAATTTTTGGAAAATGGGCGTAGGCACGCCCACTTATTATTACATGTGTATATCTTGGGAACCGCTCAACCAATTTCTCCCAAACTTGGCACAGTTTTTGGCCTTCACAAAATATACCAAACGGCTGAAAATTTAAAAAGTCGGATAATAACCACGCCCACATCCCACATAACGGTAATTTAGAGAAATACGAAAGCTTCGATAAATCAGTAAATACTGAAGCTAATTTATTCAAAATTGATGTTTGCAATACATAATTCTTTAGCAAAAAGTACGCTTATAATAAAATGTTGGAAAATGGGCGTGTCCCCGCCCACTTAAGACCACATATGTGTATCTCGGTAACCGTTCTATCAATGTGTACCAAACTCGGTATGATTATTGTGGTTGCCCCATAAAGGCAAAACGTTGAAAGTCATTGAAATCTGACTAAAATTACGACCACCTTTTTATAACGCTAATTTTACCCAAAATTGATGCTAACAACAATCCCTTGAAGTTACATTATTATGGAATTTTGGAAAATGGGCGTGATGCCGCCTACATATATCTATATAAGTTTATCTCATTATGTCTAACTGAACGTTCTATCGAAGATGTTTAAAATAGACGTAAAACCACCACTGCTTACCTGTAGCGGTAGTTTTCGGAAAGGTGAAAAAACTATATTGAATACTTGCGCCGGATGTTTAATGTTCGGCTCCGCCCGAACTTAGACCTTTTTACTTGTTAAGAAATAATTTAGGTGATTTAGTTAAATAAAAAAAAAAAAGGTTAGTAATTTTTAAAAACTTTTGTAGTACTTCAATTTAAAAATTGGAAAATTGTATTTGATAAAAACTTTTTAAAGGGTCGTAAATCAAACCTGCGCCACTAAATAACTACTCGCTCGCTGCGAAAAACTTGAAAAACTTGAAACTTGACAAAATTGTAAATCATTGTATAAGCTTACAAGTATGGAAAGCGCCATTTTGTTTGTTTACATTTGAAAACAGCTGAGATCACCTGATTTTCAATTCTCTCATTCTCCTCACAGAGTTACATTCATGTTTCAGAAAAAACTTTAAAATGTAAATTGAGAAATATTTTAGAAAAATGTGTTTTTATTAATTTGAATTTATTAAATAAGAAATTAAAAATGCATGCCAAGTCTTGCATTTCCAATAATAACGATAAATGTGTATGTTCCAGGCAATAATTTAAAATATTTGTGAAACTTATCGTTTTGCGCTAAAATACAACAATGTGTGTAAAATTCGTTGTCATTGTTTCTGTTTTGAACATTATATTCGTGCCTGCCGGTGGAAAAGTTAGGTAGATTTGCTTTTATTTTTAAGAAACCATATAATTTAATATATATTTCTTTCCAGAGCGACATACGGACAAGTAAGATGATCATCGTTCCGGCAAAATTGTAATAAACTGGACCGGTTGTTTGAACAAATGGTTTATTTTCTTGTACAAGCAGCCGTGTCCCGAGCGGTGCAAATCGTGGCAGAGAATTATAAGTGATAAGGAAAATAATAGTGCGATAAGAAACCGGAGCTCGGGGAAAACTATAATTTACGTCTCTATGCAGCACGTACGCATGTATGGGTGCATTTGCGATTATGGCCTAAGCAGTACAAATTCTTGAGCTTGAGCTCACCCCTTCAGTGCAAAAATTGAGTCTGAGCTTAGACTAATTTTTTATGCATGAGGCCCGTTAAATCGCATAAATTGGTTGGAATGGTTGGAAGTGGACCAACTTGCTGCCTTCTCGTCAATTTGGTTACGTTGTGTTGACTACCTCCGGAGGCGTTATGGATCTTGAGGAGGCCAGACGGAAACATTTGGGAGGCAAAATGCTAGGATTCTTATTCTAAGCTGGGCACTGGGTATTCACACTTTTGTTAGTGTATTGAAGCTATTGCAGCTGGCAAGAGCAACATGTCTATATTATTTTTTACAAAAATAAAAAGATGAAAGCCACTTAATATAATGAGTAAATTTGCGTGGAAGAAAATAAAGAATAAAGAAATTTGTATGATGAATATCGGGGAAAATCGTTCGCATCAAAATTTCTATTCAATTTTGTATTTGAATTATGACATCGACAGGGATGCTTTGAAACGTATCTTTTGGAGAGAAATTTTTATAATTCTTGTGATTATTGGTTTATATTAAATAAATTAAAAAAAACTCTTTAATGTACCACGCTTTTATAAATGGACTAAAATTAGAAAATAATATTTCTCAGTCCCATAGAACTTGCTTTGATAACTTTTGATTTTGAAATTTTAGCAAAAGTCATTATAAACAATTAATGAGATTGAAAACGAAAAACGTGGAGCGCATGCAATACAAAGCATTAGATTTAATTGACAATATTCAAACTACATATGTACATAACATATACTACGTTTATATGCACGTATTATTTGCAAATAACAATTTGCAAAATGGTAAACTTTGCCGTCACACAATTAAGTATTGATTAGTGGTACTATTTGCAAATAAGCGCAAGATGCCGCCAATCTTAGGTTTATTTTCTTTTTCGATGGTCATCTTAATGCTTTTTTATAATCAGGCAATATTAAAAAATAATTTTTTCACCATCGAATAAACAGTGAGTTAAGTATTTACAAATTATTTTTATGTGCAAATAGCTTACGTATAAACATAGTAATAGACCTAAAATTTCTACAGATGCTTTCCATTTCCAGACAACCGGTCAGGTACGAGCATGATTTTTAATTTCGACCAAACTCAAATACATTGTTTGTTGGTCCAAAAAATGAGAGACGTATTTTTTCTTTTGGCTCGGAAAAATTTTTCGGCCGAGTTAAACGCGATTTTGTTTTTCAGGCAAAAATCGATTATTCGAATTGACAGTGAGAATTTTTTTTAAATGCCCATAACTTTGTCAAAATTTAATAGATTCCAACAATGTTTTTATTTAAATGTGAGTAATTATTGTCACTTCAAGATAGAATGATATAATTATTGATTTTCATTATTTAAAATTTTTTATTTAATAAAAAACAAAAGGTGCAAATTTTTTATTTTATTTAATTTCTCAAAAAGTATATATTTTTTTTCTCTCAAACTTTTTTATAGGGAAAGAGACACTATCAACTACAGTCAACCCAAATCTCTAATAACGGAAGATTTTTTTTCTGAGTTATGATTTTTTATAGAAAATATACGTTTTTGTGGTACATACTACAATATCCTTATATTGTTTAACTAAATGGAACATATGTTTGTAATATATCAGCAAAAAGTACAGCCGTGATCATTTCTTGTGTATCAAATAGATATTAGAACACACTTTCCACCATACAGTTTCGAAATACAAAATCACATTTTCCCGCTTTTTATAATCGAAACTGTATGGTGGAAAGTGTGTTCTAATATCTATTTGATACACAAAAAATGATCACGGCTGTACTTTTTGCTGATATATTACATACATATGTTCCATTTAGTTAAACAATATAAGAATATTGTAGTATGTACCACAAAAACGTATATTTTCTATAAAAAATCATAACTCAGAAAACAAAATCTTCGCTATTAGAGATTTGGGTTGACTGTAGTTCATAGTGTCTCTTTCCCTATAAAAAAGTTTGAGAGAAAAAAAATACACTTTTTGAGAAATTAATAATAAAATAAAAAATTTGCACCTTTTGTTTATTGTTAAATAAAAAATTTTAAATAATGAAAATCAATAATTATATCATTCTATGTTGAAGTGACAATAATTACTGACATTTGAGTAAAAACATTGTTAAATTTAAATTTAACAAATTAAATTTTGACAAAGTTATGGGCATTTAAAAAAAAAATTCTCACTGTCAATTCGAATAATCGATTTTTGCCTGAAAAACAAAATCGCGTTTAATTCGGCCGAAAAATTTTTCCGAGCCAAAAGAAAAAATACGTGTCTAATTTTTTGGACCAACAAACAATGTATTTGAGTTTGGTCGAAATTAAAAATCATGCTCGTACCTGACCGGTTGTCTGGAAATGGAAAGCATCTACAGCAAAAGTACAAATTTGAGATCGATTTTAATGAGTATTCATAGCTTCATAGCAGTTACATCAAAATGCATATTTAACAAGAAAGAGTACAAGATTTCCCCGTCATAGTGGCGATGATATTTCTGTACAAAAAGTAAACAAAGCCGAACTGCGTGTTAAAAGAAAATGCCAGAGAAGTCAATTTTCTCAATAATAAATTTGTCGATAGTAAACGGGTTTTAATTGTGCTAAATTCTAAAAATATATGATATACTATGACAATAAATAAGGAAAATGTGAAAAAACGGTAATTTTTGTGGAAGTATAAGGGAATTTCAGTGCATTTAAAGTTTCTGATGTGTCGTTTACTTTTAGATCAGAATTATCAAACTCGACAAATTCAAATTAGCGGTACGTCTGACGGTGCCACCCATGATAAAAACATTACAAGGTAAATTCATTCTCTCAATTCGTCGGCCATGACTTTTTTCTGACGTTTGCCAACATTTTAAAATCACATAAAATTGAAAATAAAAAAATTAAATTGTTCACAATTGTTGTTGTTTGAGATTGAAAATGACAATGGCGCGTATTCATAGTCCAGCAACTAAGTCGAAACTAACAAAGTTGCAACTTAAATTTAAGTACCAACTTAAAATTTACCTCTATTCATAGTCGCATTTCAGACTTCTACTAAGTAGTTTCGACTTAGTTTACGATATAGCAAAATGAGTGTGAAAATGTATAGATTTTTCTTTACGATATTTTGGAAAAATTACATTTTTATTAAATAATGTCAAGTTTGATCATCCGTTTATGTAATTTTTATTTTCATTGCATGATTATGCAAAAGAATAAGGTATCATTTTCTTGTTAATTGTGTGAAATAGCCAGAACAACCGCAGTGAAGTGAAGTCGATGCTTATCGAAAGCATGGTGTGAAACATACAAATAGTAGATATTGTAGTAGTTTATAAATTTACGTTTGCCTATTGTGAACTCGTTTAACTATTGTAAATAGCCTAACCATGGTGAACGTTTGTGGCGCTTGCATGTACATACAAACGAACGGTTGTTAATAAAATTCAATTGGCATCGACACGCAGAAGCAATCGGTTTAATCTATTTCGTGAAGAAGATATACTACAGCCTCAGGTGTGGTACCGAACTCGTTAATTAATTAAAACCTTCCGTTAAAATTCTTCCGGCCTAATTAAATAAGTTCATCCGAAACGAAGTCTAATTTAATAAATTCTTCCGATTCGAAGTCACATAAAATGGACAGTGCACAAAAAATAAAATAGCAACCGCTCTTAATGAAACCGGAGTCCCCGTGCGCAAGTCGGCTACCGAAGAAGAAGTTAGAGTATTACTTCACGACGTTGTAGGAGCTGTTCCACTTCATCCAAATTGCCGAAGCGGTATGGAGTTTCTAAGTGGTGAAGCTGGCGCCCCCGCAAAAGGTGCAGCTACTGAAAAGAAAAACGTGCGAAGCGACCATAACGGCGCTACGGAAGGTGACCCGCATGGCAGCAATAACGGTAGTAAGCAAGATATACCGCTTAGTGAAAATAACGGGGCCACTGAAAAAATCGCGGAAAATGAGGTTAAGGATACCGAAGCAGCTGTAATAACTAATGAAGACGAACAAGCCACCGACATGTTGGGAAAATGTCTACAGATACTTCGCCTGAAAAAAGATTTAAACGAGTCAACGCTTGCCCGCACGCAGGCACAAACATACACTTATTCGCTGAACGACATAGAGGTTTTGGTGCCGAAATACAGCGGCGACGACGACCGCGACGTGCGCAAGTGGATATCAGATTTCGAGTATGCAACGGACACGTATGGCACGTAAACTCCTTCTGGCACGTCAGCTCCTCACCGGCAGTGCTAGAATGCTCGCAGAAATTTCCGGAGCACAAATCTGGAGCGAGCTTAAGGTATGCTTGACCCGAGAATTCGTGAAAATCCCCAGTTATAGGGACACTGTAAAAAAGCTGGAAGCTCGACGCTGGAATAAAGGAAAGGAAAGCCTGCAGCACTTCGTACTACCCATGCAAAAAATCGCATGCAACCGCTCTATCAGCGACAATGACTTAGTTGAATTTATCATCGAAGGACTGCAAGACATAACCGCTTGTGTGTCCATACTCTACAGCGCGACTACGTTGGACGGATTAAAGAAAGCACTTCCCAGGTATGAAAAGCTCATTGGCAACATGGGCGAGAAAGTAACGAAACGTGAGCAACGTCTACAGCAAGCAAGATGTTACAATTGCTCCGCATACGGACATTACTCGGCGGACTGCAAAAAACCAAAGCGCCAAAAAGGATCCTGCTTCATTTGTGGAGACACGAATCACCTGCATGGAAGCTGCCCGAAGAAAGTTGTTGGTGCAGTATATGAAGATGACGGAAATTGGGAGGAATTAGAGTACAAGGGAACGGTAAGTGTTGCTTTGAACAAATTTTTCAGAACTTGTCCACAATTTAGATTATTTTCTTGCATGTTCGATACGGGCAGTCCGACTAATTTTATACGACGATCGCTCATTAACGGAAGTTTATTGCCGTACATAGATAAGCAGTTAGCGAAGTTTACAGGTTTAGGAAATACAACATTACATTGCTATGGCCAAATACAGTTACCTCCAAAATATCGAGACAGCGTTAAGTTTAGGAATTTTTCCATTTTGGCCGATAGCGCCATGCCGTGTTCAATTATCTTAGGAAGAGACTTTTTGAGTTCATTTAATATTTCTCTTTGTGTACAACTATATAGAAAAATTAATAAAAATGACTAGAATTCGAATGAAATTTTAAGCGGTGAAAATATAACTGAAATGGGAAAAGGGTGTACGGACAAATTTTCTGAGGTAAATTTTCTTGGTGACATCTGTGGCATTGAAGCGTACGATAATGTGATGGACATAAACAGTACATTGCCGATTGGTGGGCAAGAAACTTTGAGGACATGATTAAGCAAACGTACAACAACACAAATGTAGATAAATCGATAGACTTTAACTATAAGCCTAGCATTCATTTAACATCCGATATCCCTACATCTTGCTCGCCAAGGCGACTTTCTTTCGCAGAGAAATCGAAAGTCGACGAAATTATCGCNACTATAAGGCTAGCATTCATTTAACATCCGATATCCCTACATCTTGCTCGCCAAGGCGACTTTCTTTCGCAGAGAAATCGAAAGTCGACGAAATTATCGCCGAACTTTTGAAAAAAAAAACATTATTAGGCACAGCAACTCTCCATATTTCTCGCCCATGTATCGACTAAAGAAATTTAAACAAATTAATTGTGAAGGATAATTATCCGCTCCCACTAATCGAAGATTGCCTTGAGTATTTAGAAGGAAAACGATTATTCAGTTTATTAGACCTAAAATCAGGATTCTACCAAATAAAAATGGACGAGGATTCAATCAGATACACATCCTTCGTTGTCCCAAGAGGTCAATATGAATTCCTACGAATGCCGTTTGGACTTAAAAATGGGCCAGCAATTTTTCAAAGATTTATAAGTCTGGTATTGAGGGATTTTATAGTAAAAAACGACATAGTCGTGTATATGGATGACATTTTAATTGCGAGCGCGACAATTGAAGAACATTTTAGGCTAGTGAAAAGAATATTGAAGTGTTTGGCGGAACATGGTCTTGAATTGAAGGTAGAAAAATGTAAAATTGCGCACTACGAGATCGAATATCTATATTATATCTATATTATATCGATATTNACAAATTTTTCAGAACTTGTCCACAATTTAGATTATTTTCTTGCATGTTCGATACGGGCAGTCCGACTAATTTTATACGACGATCGCTCATTAACGGAAGTTTATTGCCGTACATAGATAAGCAGTTAGCGAAGTTTACAGGTTTAGGAAATACAACATTACATTGCTATGGCCAAATACAGTTACCTACAAAATATCGAGACAGCGTTAAGTTTAGGAATTTTTCCATTTTGGCCGATAGCGCCATGCCGTGTTCAATTATCTTAGGAAGAGATTTTTTGAGTTCATTTAATATTTCTCTTTGTGTACAACTATATAGAAAAATTAATAAAAATGACTAGAATTCGAATGAAATTTTAAGCGGTGAAAATATAACTGAAATGGGAAAAGGGTGTNCATTGCGACGCCAGTGCCATTGGGTATGGCGCTATTCTGCTTCAGAAACACGACGACTGCGCTTTGNTGCTTTGAACAAATTTTTCAGAACTTGTCCACAATTTAGATTATTTTCTTGCATGTTCGATACGGGCAGTCCGACTAATTTTATACGACGATCGCTCATTAACGGAAGTTTATTTCCGTACATAGATAAGCAGTTAGCGAAGTTTACAGCTATAGGAAATACAACATTACATTGCTATGGCCAAATACAGTTACCTCCAAAATATCGAGACAGCGTTAAGTTTAGGAATTTTTCCATTTTGGCCGATAGCGCCATGCCGTGTTCAATTATCTTAGGAAGAGACTTTTTGAGTTCATTTAATATTTCTCTTTGTGTACAACTATATAGAAAAATTAATAAAAATGACTAGAATTCGAATGAAATTTTAAGCGGTGAAAATATAACTGAAATGGGAAAAGGGTGTACGGACAAATTTTCTGAGGTAAATTTTCTTGGTGACATCTGTGGCATTGAAGCGTACGATAATGTGATGGACATAAACAGTACATTGCCGATTGGTGGGCAAGAAACTTTGAGGACATGATTAAGCAAACGTACAACAACAGAAATGTAGATAAATCGATAGACTTTGACTATAAGGNAGAAACTTTGAGGACATGATTAAGCAAACGTACAACAACACAAATGTAGATAAATCGATAGACTTTAACTATAAGGCTAGCATTCATTTAACATCCGATATCCCTACATCTTGCTCGCCAAGGCGACTTTCTTTCGCAGAGAAATCGAAAGTCGACGAAATTATCGCCGAACTTTTGAAAAAAAAAAAACATTATTAGGCACAGCAACTCCATATTCCTCGCCCATGTATCGACTAAAGAAATTTAAACAAATTAATTGTGAAGGATAATTATCCGCTCCCACTAATCGAAGATTGCTTTGAGTATTTAGAAGGAAAACGATTATTCAGTTTATTAGACCTAAAATCAGGATTCTACCAAATAAAAATGGACGAGGATTCAATCAGATACACATCCTTCGTTGTCCCAAGAGGTCAATATGAATTCCTACGAATGCCGTTTGGACTTAAAAATGGGCCAGCAATTTTTCAAAGATTTATAAGTCTGGTATTGAGGGATTTTATAGTAAAAAACGACATAGTCGTGTATATGGATGACATTTTAATTGCGAGCGCGACAATTGAAGAACATTTTAGGCTAGTGAAAAGAATATTGAACTGTTTGGCAGAACATGGTCTTGAATTGAAGGTAGAAAAATGTAAAATTGCGCACTACGAGATCGAATATCTAGGATATCAGGTTACCCATGAAGGCATTAAGCCGTCGAATAGTCACATAAAAGCCATTTCAGAATATCCTCAACCAAAGAACCAAAGAGACGTTCAATCATTTCTAGGATTATGCTCGTATTTCAGAAAATTCGTAAAGTCTTTCTCCATTATCGCTAGTCCGTTGTACAAACTGATAAAAAAACAGTCTAAATTTGATTTTAAAGACGAATGTAAGGTATCGTTTGAGGAATTAAAAACTAAATTGACGACGTGTCCAGTGTTAGCGATCTACAAGCCTCAGCGAGAAACAGAACTTCATTGCGACGCCAGTGCCATTGGGTATGGCGCTATTCTGCTTCAGAAACAAGACGACTGCGCTTTTCACCCTGTCGCTTATTTTTCAAAACGCACTACTGAAGCCGAAACACGCTATCACAGCTTCGAGCTAGAAACACTAGCTATTATAAACGCCTTACGCCGATTTAGAACATACTTAGAGGGAATTAAATTTAAAATTGTCACAGACTGCAATTCTCTAACGTTGACTTTAAATAAAAAGTTGCTGAATAGTAGAATAGCCCGATGGGCTTTGGAACTAGAAAATTTTGACTACACAATACAACATCGAGTTAGTGCTAAAATGGCTCATGTGGATGCACTCAGTAGGTGTCAAACAAATTTCGAAAATATAGTCGCGGTAGTTGATAGCGAGGACATAGATTTCCGGTTGCAGGCCGCACAAGCACGAGATCCGAAAATTACAAACTTAAAAATTCAGTTAGAAAAAGGGGAACTAGATAACTTTGAAATGTCAAACGGCATATTGTATAAAAAAAGTAAGGACACTCTTTTATTCTATGTCCCTTACGAATTAGAGGAAGATATAATCAGAACCACACATGAACACATTGGTCATCTTGGCATAGAGAAATGTTACCAGAAAATAAAGACAAACTATTGGTTCCCCGACATGAAAAGCAAAATAAATAAATTTACGAAAAATTGTATACGCTGCATAATGTACTCGCCTCCTCTTAAACCAAACGAAAGAGTGTTACACAACATACCCAAGGAGCCTACACCTTTCCACACGATTCACATAGACCACTTAGGACCACTACCATCACTACAATCTAAGCGCAAACACATTTTAGTTATAGTGGATAGTTTTACCAAATACGTTAAACTGTACCCTGTCCTGACAACAAGTACAAGGGAGGTCAATGCATCACTCAGCAAATACTTCGAATATTACAGTCGTCCTGTAAGGTGCATAACTGATAGAGGAAGCTGTTTTACATCTAAAGACTTTGCAGAATTTATGGAAAGTAAAAATATACAACACATAAGGTGCATTCACCTCAGGCCAATGGTCAGGTCGAAAGGGTTAATCGTACCTTAGTTGGCATGCTTGCGAAATTCAGTGAATCAATTCAACATGCCGACTGGGTTAAGCACATAGCGAAAATTGAATTTGCCGTTGCAGTTAATAGATCTATTGGAATGACACCCAGCCAAGCATTATTTGGGGTGAGCCAGCGAGGCCCTTTAGTTGACAAGTTAACAGAATATTTAGAAGATTGCCTTTCACACAGGGGGAGGGGGAATATGGAGATGGTGCGAGATATCGCGAAAGAAAATATCGAAAAATTACAACAATACAATCTGAAGCGCAGTCAATTGAAAAACGTTAAAGTAAAGAAATTCCAAGTAGGCGATTTTGTAGTAGTGAAGAACGTTGACACGACGGTAGGAACGAACAAAAAGCTTTTGCCGAAATTTAAGGGACCCTACCTGATACATAAAATACTTCCGAACGACCGTTACGTTATCCGGGACATAGAAAACTGCCAGATAACCCAAATACCATATTATGGAGTCGTAGAAGCTTGCAATATAAGAATGTGGACAACGAATTCTGAAAGTCGAAGCAGCACTTAGCCGCCATAATATAGTTTATGTATTTATTGTAGTCTTTATTATAAGTAACCCTTGGTTAACACTGGGTGACCGAGGGCGGTCACTTGAGTCAGGTTGGCCGAGTTGTAGTAGTTTATAAATTTACGTTTGCCTATTGTGAACTCGTTTAACTATTGTAAATAGCCTAACCATGGTGAACGTTTGTGGCGCTTGCATGTACATACAAACGAACGGTTGTTAATAAAATTGAATTGGCGTCGACACGCAGAAGCAATCGGTTTAATCTATTTCGTGAAGAAGATATACTACAATATCTAAATGTTATGCACAAATTTACTTTAAAAGAACTAGCGTGAAACTGACTTATTATTTGAGGATTTATCTAAATTATTCCAATTATAAATTGGTGATTTAGCTTTATTCGAATTGTAATACGCATTTAATTTCTTCTTCCGAATAAAATGGATCGATCTTTGTAAATTTTAATTGGAGATTATTCAATATTATCAAAATCACCCTCTACCAACTTCATTTTTACATATTTCGTCTGTTTTCCCTTAATTTGATAAAATACTTCTTCCTAGTTACGACTTAGTTGCAGCTGCAGCCGAAACTAAATTTTAAGTTGGTACTTAGCCAGCTAGCTTTAGTTGTGACTTAGAATAGTTTCGACTTAGTTGAGTACTAAATATGACTATGAATATGCGCCAATGTGTGTNAAAAAAAAAAAAAAAAAAAAAAAAAAAAAGATTCCGACTGATAACCTCCTCCTTTTTTGGAAGTCGGTTAAAAAGGGGCATAGGATTCCATACTTGTAAGTATATAGGATGTTGTAAATTCTTTTCGATTGACGCTGCACCAGTCGAGAGGACTTTCAGTTATGTTTATTATTTTTTATTGCGGAGCAATAATTCTTTTTCGGGAATTGCATCGGTCTGCAAATGTCGTATGTATCCTCCTGACTTTTATCTTCACAATCTAGTATCATGGCAAGATCGTTGTTTAACACCGTTGTTTTCCAAAGAATTCTTCATTCTGATTCTTTTGGTTGTTTCTGAATGTGGAGAACCAGTAACGTCAACAGCGTTTTTCGATTTTAGTTTTTGTAATCCATTTTTAATCCTCTCTTCTGTGACTGGTCAGATATACGTTTTATCAGTGTATTTGCACAATATTCCCGGGACCGAAAATAATAGTTATTGTTTTACCAGTTACTGCTTATCAAAATTAAACAAATTTGGTATCATGTGAAAGAGGACTGAAATAGCTTTTAAACAGAAATAACGAACGAGGTTACCACCTCTATTTATATATGTTTTTTATATCATTTAATAATAAAGAAATTCATATACCTCACCCAATAGCTGTCTTTGCTTGTTTAGACATTTCAGTTTTGAAGCTATTTAAGTCCTCTTTCATTTGATACCAAACATGTTTAATTTGGATAGGCGGTTTGTTTATTGGCCAGGTTTAACTCGTAAAGAAAATAACTGTTACTTGCGGTCCCTTCAGTATTCGCATTCGCAAAAGATCCGCATTGATTATTGCCAATGCGAAAGCGAATGCGAATGATAAAATTAATGCGGAAGCTCCGCGGTTGCGAATGCGAATGCGAATATTCGCAACAACCCTGGTTTATATATATATACATATGTACATGCACGCGGCCGCTGTGGTGTAGTGGTTAGAAGAGCGCACTATCATTCCGCAAAGCCTGGGATCGGGACCAGGTTCCGATTAACATCAAACACAAAATAAAATACAAGTTTTTTCTGATGGCGGTCGCACCTCGGCAGGCGAAATTGTGACTTATTAATCTCATAATATATGTAGATACTACACTTATACGACGAGGAGAAGTTCAATATATTATTTTTCGCTCAAAATTGATTAATCGACATGCCATGAAAAATCATAATGGGGTATAACTATCCATGTCTGTTTTTCTGTTTCGAATAAGCAAAAAATATAAATACTTGGATCCCATATTTTTGTTAAGGTTTTGGTACAATTTGTGCAGTTTGAAACAATACCAGTGAATACAAGTAAATACTCGATACTTTTGTTGCGATACAAAGTATTTTTTTTACTAGATGCTTTTCAATCCGATACCAAGTAAGTATCAATCCTTTTCTTTCGATACAATGAGAATACCCTTGAACAAATTTATCACTTAATTTCTGTATAATAAATAAATAATAATAAATACTCTTGAAAAACTTTTTGTTTTTAAATGCAACATTGTAAGTTATTTTATTATAAGAAAGAGGATATACATATGGCCGATTATTTGACTGGCTACGTAACATTCGTTCACATTTTTTCTAAAGTATGAATCAATTGTCCACTAAATAACACAAAACCAACTGGGCTTTTTAGGTGATATGATCAGGCACGGTCCAATCTATGTATCTGTAAAAAAAGGGTTTAATAAATTCTTGGGTTTCAAAGTTATAGGCATTCGAATGTGCACTGGCTACGTTACACTATTTGGAAGTTTAATGATGGGTTGTGTCAGAAAGTTTGGAATTTCTGCGAAACGGGTGAGCGAATATTGCTAGCATTTCAGTATGTCATCTACAATGAATGCAGGTAGTCATCTGCTTGCCCAATTGTTGTAAATTTTAGGTTTTTGACAACTTTTGTTCATAAAATTTGGGCACTGGCAACATTACACAAAACACTGGCCACGTTAGACGTATGGTTCGCTTGGGCAAGGTTTAACCAAAAGGCTTTGTTCATCCATTTTTTCTTCGCATTCTTATTCTGTCATCATAAACACTGTTTGAGCTAAAATTGGGATCTTCTATTGCAGGATCAAAAAATAAAACTCGATTATCCTTAAAAACTCTAACCAGGTCAAAAATCATCCTACGCTAAAATTTTTTACCGAAAAATCTTCGTATTATCGTCGCAAATAATATTTATTTAACTTTACTACAAAAACAACTTATGTTTAATAACTTAAAATATGCAAAAGCTCATCTAAACTACCATGTTGTGTGTTTTCTTTTTAATGCTTTCTGAATAATTATTTTTTTCCAATGCCATCCAGGACAATTTCAAATGAGATACGGTGCTTTCCAAAACTTTGTTAATCTTATATAAAAAAAACTAAGACAACTAAGGGTTCCTGAAGATGACCTCAGATTGAGGTCGAAATATCGATATTAAAAATTAAAGAACTAAAACCTGTGTTTCTTGTATTCCCTGAGCGTCGAGCTTATAAAATAAAAATTACATCAGTTTACAATTTAAAGGCCGATAAACTAAACCAATCAAAATAAATAGACTTATAAACTCTTCCGGCGGTCGCTGTGGTGTAGTGGTAAGCAGTGCGCGTTTACACTCCGCAGGGTCTGGGTTCAATCTCTGGTCAAACAACATCGCAAAAATATAGAAAAAGGGTTTTTCTTAACAGCGGTCGCCCCTCGGCAGGCAGTGGCAAACCTCCGAGTGTATTTCTGCCATGAAAAAGCAGCTTCTCATAAAAATACAATCGCCGTTCGGAGTCGGCGTAAAACTGTAGGTCTCCCCTTTGTGTGGCAACACCAGGGTGCACGCCACAATTTGGAGGAGAAGCTCGGCCAAGCACTAACATATGTGTAAGCGCCAATCTATTATTATTATTATTATTATAAACTCTTCATAGTCTGGTGTAGACTTGTATCAGATTCTATAAAATTGTAGTGTTATGAGCACAATCACGTATAATGGGCAGATAACTTATCAGATTTACATATTGCAAAAAATCCAATTGAATTATAGGCAAATATGTAGTCAAAATCTTAAGAGATAAGGATTTCAAAGGATATTTTACAAATGTTAGTTTCGCTTTATTTCAATAGAATAGCTATTAAAATTTAGCAGTATAATGCTCAATTCGCCATTGTTCATGAAAAGACGTTCTTAAATACATATGTGTTATTATTTATTGCTGAAATGAAATGAGAATAGTTATCAAGTCAATAAAAAAAATTTTAAATAAAAAGAAAAACACTGGCCACGTTACACTTATTTATTAGGTAATTGTGCAACGAAGTCACCTATGATTTCTTTTTTTCCATATGGAGTCAGTATGATATCGACAATACTAAGAAAACATGTTATATATCCTTTTGGAAAGGGTACTTAATTATCCAAAACACAACTTTTTTAGTTTTTCACTGGCTACGTTACACTTAACATTTGCGGCACATTTCATTACGACTTAATAGGAGAACTTTATAATAACTTTATAAACAACTTTTTCGCTCACTTGGAACGTATCCTGTTAAACTAATAATTTTTTTATCGTTCAGAACTTAATCGGCCAAAATAAATCAAGGAAAGCTTATATTTTTGTACTTTTCCTTGTTGAAGTATCGAAAACTGTTTTTAGGTTCGTGAAAACTCCTTCTACAAACGGAGCAAAATATTAAACACAAAATGGTTGGACATGATGAGAATTAGTGTCAGAAGTAGTTGACAGATATAGTGAATACCAATAATCACTAATATATTCAATATTTGAAAGAAAGAAAAAATCGGGCTGGTTTACTTTTCTGTAGAATTGGCGATATTTAGGTATAAGCAAGCTCGGTTATTTTTAGTAGTTGTTGCATCATCAGTGAACAATTGTTAGGCAAGTCACTACTAAATATATTTTCTACGTATAACTATATACGTACATATATGAGGTTTAAGTTCGCTCACTTGAGCTTAAATATTTATTTATTTTTTTTAATTATTAACGCTGGATAATACACCAAAGAATGATAGAATATAAGATTGAGCCGTCCTTAGCTAAGTAAAAGTATATGCAGGATAATAAAAGAAACTATTGAAACAGTAAATTTTCTTAACATTCAACTTTTCGATAAGAAAAGTAATTTCATTGTGTTAAATTATACAAATATATGATTTATAATAAGAATAAATAAAACTAATAATAATGAACAGCGATTGTGGTGAAAGTATTAGAGAATTTCAGTGCTTTTAATGTTTTGATTAAATTTAAAGAACCTGTTCACTTTTATTTAAATCGTCGAAATCGACAAAACCAAAACAGCGGTACCACTGACGCCCCCTCCTTTATTCTCTACTTCTAATAATACACCAATATTTATTTAAATTAGTACACAAAAAAATTTATAAAATAGCTGTACCAATATTCAATGCCTCCCATCCGATACTTACTGGAGTACCGATACTTTCTGGCGATACTTGAAGCGAGTAAAAGTATCGATACCTTTAAATAAATATTTAAGCTCAAGTGAGCGAACTTAAACCTCATATATGTACGTATATAGTTATACGTAGAAAATATATTTAGTAGTGACTTGCCTAACAATTGTTCACTGATGATGCAACAACTACTAAAAATAACCGAGCTTGCTTATACCTAAATATCGCCAATTCTACAGAAAAGTAAACCAGCCCGATTTTTTCTTTCTTTCAAATATTGAATATATTAGTGATTATTGGTATTCACTATATCTGTCAACTACTTCTGACACTAATTCTCATCATGTCCAACCATTTTGTGTTTAATATTTTGCTCCGTTTGTAGAAGGAGTTTTCACGAACCTAAAAACAGTTTTCGATACTTCAACAAGGAAAAGTACAAAAATATAAGCTTTCCTTGATTTATTTTGGCCGATTAAGTTCTGAACGATAAAAAAATTATTAGTTTAACAGGATACGTTCCAAGTGAGCGAAAAAGTTGTTTATAAAGTTATTATAAAGTTCTCCTATTAAGTCGTAATGAAATGTGCCGCAAATGTTAAGTGTAACGTAGCCAGTGAAAAACTAAAAAAGTTGTGTTTTGGATAATTAAGTACCCTTTCCAAAAGGATATATAACATGTTTTCTTAGTATTGTCGATATCATACTGACTCCATATGGAAAAAAAGAAATCATAGGTGACTTCGTTGCACAATTACCTAATAAATAAGTGTAACGTGGCCAGTGTTTTTCTTTTTATTTAAAATTTTTTTTATTGACTTGATAACTATTCTCATTTCATTTCAGCAATAAATAATAACACATATGTATTTAAGAACGTCTTTTCATGAACAATGGCGAATTGAGCATTATACTGCTAAATTTTAATAGCTATTCTATTGAAATAAAGCGAAACTAACATTTGTAAAATATCCTTTGAAATCCTTATCTCTTAAGATTTTGACTACATATTTGCCTATAATTCAATTGGATTTTTTGCAATATGTAAATCTGATAAGTTATCTGCCCATTATACGTGATTGTGCTCATAACACTACAATTTTATAGAATCTGATACAAGTCTACACCAGACTATGAAGAGTTTATAATAATAATAATAATAATAGATTGGCGCTTACACATATGTTAGTGCTTGGCCGAGCTTCTCCTCCAAATTGTGGCGTGCACCCTGGTGTTGCCACACAAAGGGGAGACCTACAGTTTTACGCCGACTCCGAACGGCGATTGTATTTTTATGAGAAGCTGCTTTTTCATGGCAGAAATACACTCGGAGGTTTGCCACTGCCTGCCGAGGGGCGACCGCTGTTAAGAAAAACCCTTTTTCTATATTTTTGCGATGTTGTTTGACCAGAGATTGAACCCAGACCCTGCGGAGTGTAAACGCGCACTGCTTACCACTACACCACAGCGACCGCCGGAAGAGTTTATAAGTCTATTTATTTTGATTGGTTTAGTTTATCGGCCTTTAAATTGTAAACTGATGTAATTTTTATTTTATAAGCTCGACGCTCAGGGAATACAAGAAACACAGGTTTTAGTTCTTTAATTTTTAATATCGATATTTCGACCTCAATCTGAGGTCATCTTCAGGAACCCTTAGTTGTCTTAGTTTTTTTTATATAAGATTAACAAAGTTTTGGAAAGCACCGTATCTCATTTGAAATTGTCCTGGATGGCATTGGAAAAAAATAATTATTCAGAAAGCATTAAAAAGAAAACACACAACATGGTAGTTTAGATGAGCTTTTGCATATTTTAAGTTATTAAACATAAGTTGTTTTTGTAGTAAAGTTAAATAAATATTATTTGCGACGATAATACGAAGATTTTTCGGTAAAAAATTTTAGCGTAGGATGATTTTTGACCTGGTTAGAGTTTTTAAGGATAATCGAGTTTTATTTTTTGATCCTGCAATAGAAGATCCCAATTTTAGCTCAAACAGTGTTTATGATGACAGAATAAGAATGCGAAGAAAAAATGGATGAACAAAGCCTTTTGGTTAAACCTTGCCCAAGCGAACCATACGTCTAACGTGGCCAGTGTTTTGTGTAATGTTGCCAGTGCCCAAATTTTATGAACAAAAGTTGTCAAAAACCTAAAATTTACAACAATTGGGCAAGCAGATGACTACCTGCATTCATTGTAGATGACATACTGAAATGCTAGCAATATTCGCTCACCCGTTTCGCAGAAATTCCAAACTTTCTGACACAACCCATCATTAAACTTCCAAATAGTGTAACGTAGCCAGTGCACATTCGAATGCCTATAACTTTGAAACCCAAGAATTTATTAAACCCTTTTTTTACAGATACATAGATTGAACCGTGCCTGATCATATCACCTAAAAAGCCCAGTTGGTTTTGTGTTATTTAGTGGACAATTGATTCATACTTTAGAAAAAATGTGAACGAATGTTACGTAGCCAGTCAAATAATCGGCCATATGTATATCCTCTTTCTTATAATAAAATAACTTACAATGTTGCATTTAAAAACAAAAAGTTTTTCAAGAGTATTTATTATTATTTATTTATTATACAGAAATTAAGTGATAAATTTGTTCAAGGGTATTCTCATTGTATCGAAAGAAAAGGATTGATACTTACTTGGTATCGGATTGAAAAGCATCTAGTAAAAAAAATACTTTGTATCGCAACAAAAGTATCGAGTATTTACTTGTATTCACTGGTATTGTTTCAAACTGCACAAATTGTACCAAAACCTTAACAAAAATATGGGATCCAAGTATTTATATTTTTTGCTTATTCGAAACAGAAAAACAGACATGGATAGTTATACCCCATTATGATTTTTCATGGCATGTCGATTAATCAATTTTGAGCGAAAAATAATATATTGAACTTCTCCTCGTCGTATAAGTGTAGTATCTACATATATTATGAGATTAATAAGTCACAATTTCGCCTGCCGAGGTGCGACCGCCATCAGAAAAAACTTGTATTTTATTTTGTGTTTGATGTTAATCGGAACCTGGTCCCGATCCCAGGCTTTGCGGAATGATAGTGCGCTCTTCTAACCACTACACCACAGCGGCCGCGTGCATGTACATATGTATATATATATAAACCAGGGTTGTTGCGAATATTCGCATTCGCATTCGCAACCGCGGAGCTTCCGCATTAATTTTATCATTCGCATTCGCTTTCGCATTGGCAATAATCAATGCGGATCTTTTGCGAATGCGAATACTGAAGGGACCGCAAGTAACAGTTATTTTCTTTACGAGTTAAACTTGGCCAATAAACAAACCGCCTATCCAAATTAAACATGTTTGGTATCAAATGAAAGAGGACTTAAATAGCTTCAAAACTGAAATGTCTAAACAAGCAAAGACAGCTATTGGGTGAGGTATATGAATTTCTTTATTATTAAATGATATAAAAAACATATATAAATAGAGGTGGTAACCTCGTTCGTTATTTCTGTTTAAAAGCTATTTCAGTCCTCTTTCACATGATACCAAATTTGTTTAATTTTGATAAGCAGTAACTGGTAAAACAATAACTATTATTTTCGGTCCCGGGAATATTGTGCAAATACACTGATAAAACGTATATCTGACCAGTCACAGAAGAGAGGATTAAAAATGGATTACAAAAACTAAAATCGAAAAACGCTGTTGACGTTACTGGTTCTCCACATTCAGAAACAACCAAAAGAATCAGAATGAAGAATTCTTTGGAAAACAACGGTGTTAAACAACGATCTTGCCATGATACTAGATTGTGAAGATAAAAGTCAGGAGGATACATACGACATTTGCAGACCGATGCAATTCCCGAAAAAGAATTATTGCTCCGCAATAAAAAATAATAAACATAACTGAAAGTCCTCTCGACTGGTGCAGCGTCAATCGAAAAGAATTTACAACATCCTATATACTTACAAGTATGGAATCCTATGCCCCTTTTTAACCGACTTCCAAAAAAGGAGGAGGTTATCAGTCGGAATCTTTTTTTTTTTTTTTTTTTTTATGTATGTTACCGCATAACTTTGCACCACGTCAACCGATTTCAATAATTCTTTTTGGAAAGGTAGTGTCTCAGAGGTGGTCCCATACTAATTTGGTTTAGATCCGATCATTGGATCATGAAATATATAGATATATATATATTTTTTTTAAGTCGGTTTTTTTTTTTTGCTAAAAATTACTTGTTGTCTATTCTCTTTCTAACAGCGGACGTGCCTGCCAAACAGCGGACGTGCCTGCCAAACTGAAAAGCATGATGGCGGCAGTGTTTGACAGGCACGTTCGACGATGCGAACGGCAATGGAAGGTAAGAAATGGAAGATGGATGACATGAGAATGAAAGAATTATGAAATAGCAGAATGTCGAACCAAAACGAATTTCAAAAATCTCACAATGCGAATAACGTCAAACTGAAAGAAATGCAAAATAGCGAAATGTCGAAACAGAATAAATAGATGACAGGCACGTGTTCAAGGGTTTCGTGTAACAAAAAGAGTTGTTGTGTTGCGCCATTGAATATTTAAAAACTCTCCTTTCCTGTTTATTACTTTTCAGAAATACACACACATTGGCGCATATTCATAGTCATATTTAGTACTCAACTAAGTCGAAACTATTCTAAGTCACAACTAAAGCTAGCTGGCTAAGTACCAACTTAAAATTTAGTTTCGGCTGCAGCTGCAACTAAGTCGTAACTAGGAAGAAGTATTTTATCAAATTAAGGGAAAACAGACGAAATATGTAAAAATGAAGTTGGTAGAGGGTGATTTTGATAATATTGAATAATCTCCAATTAAAATTTACAAAGATCGATCCATTTTATTCGGAAGAAGAAATTAAATGCGTATTACAATTCGAATAAAGCTAAATCACCAATTTATAATTGGAATAATTTAGATAAATCCTCAAATAATAAGTCAGTTTCACGCTAGTTCTTTTAAAGTAAATTTGTGCATAACATTTAGATATTGTAGTATATCTTCTTCACGAAATAGATTAAACCGATTGCTTCTGCGTGTCGACGCCAATTCAATTTTATTAACAACCGTTCGTTTGTATGTACATGCAAGCGCCACAAACGTTCACCATGGTTAGGCTATTTACAATAGTTAAACGAGTTCACAATAGGCAAACGTAAATTTATAAACTACTACAACTCGGCCAACCTGACTCAAGTGACCGCCCTCGGTCACCCAGTGTTAACCAAGGGTTACTTATAATAAAGACTACAATAAATACATAAACTATATTATGGCGGCTAAGTGCTGCTTCGACTTTCAGAATTCGTTGTCCACATTCTTATATTGCAAGCTTCTACGACTCCATAATATGGTATTTGGGTTATCTGGCAGTTTTCTATGTCCCGGATAACGTAACGGTCGTTCGGAAGTATTTTATGTATCAGGTAGGGTCCCTTAAATTTCGGCAAAAGCTTTTTGTTCGTTCCTACCGTCGTGTCAACGTTCTTCACTACTACAAAATCGCCTACTTGGAATTTCTTTACTTTAACGTTTTTCAATTGACTGCGCTTCAGATTGTATTGTTGTAATTTTTCGATATTTTCTTTCGCGATATCTCGCACCATCTCCATATTCCCCCTCCCCCTGTGTGAAAGGCAATCTTTTAAATA
>NW_016158284.1:41411-69143 GCF_001687245.7 Rhagoletis zephyria | reverse complement strand
ATTCATGATGAAATGTCAAAGCATACTGAGCATCTTTCTCTTTGACACCATGTCTGAAATCCCACGTGATCTGTCAAATACTAATGCATGAAAATCCTAACCTCAAAAAAATCACCCGTTACATGTCCGCATTATTATTTACGTTTTCTTTTTTTACAACTTAAACAACGAATTACTTAAAAACTATAAGCCTCCGGAGGGGGGGTTTCCGATTTAGAATCACAAAAAGCCGCTCTAAACCCCCTAATTTTTTTTTTCAAAGCCTGGTCCGTTATTGGAAAATTTTCCCAACCATTTTGTCATTTGAGGGGATTTCTAAAAAAAAAATTTTTAAGAAACTTTTTATTTACAAAAAACTCCATTTTTGGAGGAATTTTCAAATCGGCCCAGATCACGTAAATCTTGATATTTTGGTGGATGTCTTAAAATATAATAGATTTTATAATTGGAATGGAAACACAGTACCGATTTTTTTTTTATGGGGAGTGATGCAGTCTAATGTACATATATTGGTTATGAAACCAACTTGATATGCAACGTAAGTTTCACTTCGCCAGTGTGGCCAAGGCGCACTTACTTTTTTTAATCAACAGTCATCATGAATTTTTCCACCAGCCGGTTGACACAAGCTTAGGGAAATGTTAAATTTGAGAATATTACCAAAAAGTTATTAGAAAAATTACTGGCAATTTTTTTCGGCGTAAGCAATGCGTGTTACATTTGCACTTGCATGGAAACTTTATGAAAGGTGTTAAGGGGCTTATTCACTTTAAACTTGGTTGTGGGGGGTTACCGAGAGATAATTAACAAAATTTTAAAAACCTCATTTTCTAATAATGCCACTTGCACTCGTTTCGTTGACGATGGACGTACGTCCTACCACCTGGTATTAGCCAGGCTCGTTCCTTGGTCGTCGAAATATCCAAAAATTGTAGAAAAAGGTTTTCTAAAGTGGTCTCCTCTTGACAGTTGACCTAGGGTTCAAACGATACCAATTTTTTTTTAATTATTAACGCTGGATAATACACCAAAGAATGATAGAATATAAGATTGAGCCGTCCTTAGCTAAGTAAAAGTATATGCAGGATAATAAAAGAAACTATTGAAACAGTAAATTTTCTTAACATTCAACTTTTCGATAAGAAAAGTAATTTCATTGTGTTAAATTATACAAATATATGATTTATAATAAGAATAAATAAAACTAATAATAATGAACAGCGATTGTGGTGAAAGTATTAGAGAATTTCAGTGCTTTTAATGTTTTGATTAAATTTAAAGAACCTGTTCACTTTTATTTAAATCGTCGAAATCGACAAAACCAAAACAGCGGTACCACTGACGCCCCCTCCTTTATTCTCTACTTCTAATAATACACCAATATTTATTTAAATTAGTACACAAAAAAATTTATAAAATAGCTGTACCAATATTCAATGCCTCCCATCCGATACTTACTGGAGTACCGATACTTTCTGGCGATACTTGAAGCGAGTAAAAGTATCGATACCTTATTGGTATCGTTTGAACCCTAGGTCAACTGTCAAGAGGAGACCACTTTAGAAAACCTTTTTCTACAATTTTTGGATATTTCGACGACCAAGGAACGAGCCTGGCTAATACCAGGTGGTAGGACGTACGTCCATCGTCAACGAAACGAGTGCAAGTGGCATTATTAGAAAATGAGGTTTTTAAAATTTTGTTAATTATCTCTCGGTAACCCCCCACAACCAAGTTTAAAGTGAATAAGCCCCTTAACACCTTTCATAAAGTTTCCATGCAAGTGCAAATGTAACACGCATTGCTTACGCCGAAAAAAATTGCCAGTAATTTTTCTAATAACTTTTTGGTAATATTCTCAAATTTAACATTTCCCTAAGCTTGTGTCAACCGGCTGGTGGAAAAATTCATGATGACTGTTGATTAAAAAAAGTAAGTGCGCCTTGGCCACACTGGCGAAGTGAAACTTACGTTGCATATCAAGTTGGTTTCATAACCAATATATGTACATTAGACTGCATCACTCCCCATAAAAAAAAAATCGGTACTGTGTTTCCATTCCAATTATAAAATCTATTATATTTTAAGACATCCACCAAAATATCAAGATTTACGTGATCTGGGCCGATTTGAAAATTCCTCCAAAAATGGAGTTTTTTGTAAATAAAAAGTTTCTTAAAAATTTTTTTTTTAGAAATCCCCTCAAATGACAAAATGGTTGGGAAAATTTTCCAATAACGGACCAGGCTTTGAAAAAAAAAATTAGGGGGTTTAGAGCGGCTTTTTGTGATTCTAAATCGGAAACCCCCCCTCCGGAGGCTTATAGTTTTTAAGTAATTCGTTGTTTAAGTTGTAAAAAAAGAAAACGTAAATAATAATGCGGACATGTACATACACTTAACGACACTTGATTACTCTCGCTTAAATTTTCACGATTTTTTTTTTATTTTTATAAAAATCTTATACGCGTAAATGGCAACTAACGTACCGTCATTTTTCTGTGGCCATATTCTAAATATCTGCTCAGGTCAACGGTAAATAACTCTTTTCTCCTATTTTACGAACCTGCAAGCGCGACACTTGTTTACCTTCACTTCAGTTGTTTCTCAGTAGCCTTTGAAAACAATGTAAGATAATTTTTGCATTGTGGTCATACGGTATAATAAAGTGAGTAATTTCAAATTAAGCGGTTTTTTCAATACCTAGTGTTAAAAATGGGACGCGGAAAAACCTTAACGGAGATCGAGAAAGGAAAAATCCTTGACCTAAAGGAAAGCAACCTGCCCAACCGTGCAATTGCACGTAAAATTGGCCGCGAGCCATGGTTGATTAATAACGTTTTGAATAATATCGAAAGCTATGGCAAAAACCGAAAAGGACGCACTGCAAAAGCTACCACGTTGAGAGAACAACGAGCAATTTTGCGAGAATCGTCGAATACTGCAGCGACTGCCAGACAAATCGGTGCAAATGTAGGAGTTACGGCTAGTGTGCGGACCATTCAACGAATAATAAAGCAGTTCCCTCATCAAGACGCAAAAAATTGCAAAAGAAACCATTCTTGCTTCAACGCCACCGACATGCGCGCTTAGAGTATACTCGTACCTACGTACACTGGCGCAATGAATGGAAAACCGTTATTTTTTCGGACGAAAAAAAATTCAATTTGGACGGTCCGGATGGTTTCCAACACTATTTTCAAGATTTGAGAAAATCGGAGAGGTTTTTGTCCAGACGACATAGTGCAGTTGGTTCGGTGATGGTATGGGCAGCAATTTCATATTACGTGGCAATAAATTTAAGAGTTCTGGAGGCTCGACAAAATGCAAATAATTACATCGAGGTGCTGGAAACGGAAGTGATTAACTTCGATTAAATGTTCAACAACCAAGAATGGATTTTTCAGCAGGATAACGCTGCCATTCACACAGCGAGAAGTGTTAAACAATGCTTTAGTGAAAAAAATATCCATGTTCTTGAATGGCCAGCGTTGTCCCCAGGCTTGAACATCATTGAAAATGTGTGGGGCTGGTTGTCGCGAAAGATTTATGCCGAAGGGACACAGTACCACTGCAGATCAGCACTTATCGATGCAATAGAGACTGCCTTCATTTAAATACCAATTAATTATATTCAAAATTTATACAATTCATTGCCAAACAGGCTTGTTAAACTTATAAGAATGGATGGAGGTCCAACTATATATTAATAATAAAAAATTTGCAAAAACTTTGTTGTTTGTCCTTTATTTTAGTTAAAGTAGTAAGTGAGGGTAATCAAGTGTCGCACTTGCGAGTCGACTTGCGTTCATAAATTTCTTACGTAAATGCATCCCTTCAGGACTTCCACACTACAAGCATCCCTGCTGTAGTTGGAAGTTCGAACCATGAATTTGCCTTCCAGTGTTACCAGCAGATACACTGGCCTATAAATGTAACTTCCGCATTGCCACCGGTCTCTTTTTGAATTCACCCGAAGACCAGAGCGCATCATGGGAAGCTAAAACTTGTATATCCGACATCATCGATCGTCGTGCGATACCCGGATCCTGCAAACATCATCCAAAGGTATACTGTTTTTACAATCTCGTAACTTATCTACCATTTACCTGCGTTATTGCCAATTGAACGCGTAATCATAAAATATGTACGAATAATTAATGTATGAATTTCGCTTTGAATTGATTTATATATGTACGTACTTCACAATCATTTCATTCAATGTAGAACATTCATTCCCAATTCACATACAGTCCATTCATCTAATTTTCTCATTCATATTCATATTGTTCTTACCAAGTAGTTAATAAATATTATTGTTAATAAACTCATGAATTGAAACCCTAAAATCTGAAAACTCATTACGAAATTCAACATGGTCCTTGCGAGCCAAATTTGGCAACGCGACATCTAAGTTTCAAATTCGGAAATAAATAAACGCTTCCCAACACTATTTCCAGCTGACAGCTTCAACATTCATTTTGCCATCCCTAACCAACATTCATTTTTTGGCATCTCTAACTGAACACACCAGCGAAACAAGCAGCTCGAAAAGCGTAAAAGTGAACGGAAAAAATTTATAAAATGCTCAAGCGAAAGTTGGGCAACGACTTACAAAAAAAGTTAAATTTTATCAATTTAAAGTGTTCTGCGCAAACACAATGCCACCAACTGAAATAGTATCGCCAGCACGGGTTCTCAGGAGCAGCTGTTACCAACGAAGTGGCAGAATTTTTGATTTGCAATAAGGAAAGCGCATCGCTCTTTTTCCTATCGCACGAGCACTTTGCCATCGCCCAGCTCTAGAAAAATCGCGGAATCGCAGTGAGCACCAGGACACCGAGGGAAGCTAGCATGCAAGGTGGTAAAAGAAGCAACGGTACCAAGTGGAATTTTCTATAACATCCCGTTATTGCAAATACATACATACACTAGCCGTTGCGATCAACCGTTAACATAGACGGACGTAGCAGTACCTACGTAGGTGTGTATGTACGTATGTAATAGCTACTCGCTATTCTCTTATAAAAATTTGGCGCGGCTTGCGTTTACGCAGAAACTCGTTCGCTTAGTGTAGAATTGCTCGAATTTACACCACTGCTACGGGCGTCGCATATCGCTTCTTTTACGCGTATATGTATGTTCGTATGTTTGCATGTACGCGCATCGGCTTTAATACCATGTCTGACCGACATCGAAAACATGTTTTCGTTGCTAAATCTAGTTTTCGACCTAAAACATGTGTTTTCGTCCATCTAAAATCTGTCAAACGAAAACCAGTTTTCGCTGAAAACTACTTGAAAACTCACGTTCCACTCGTTCCAATCGGTGTCTTCTCTTGTTTTTTTTCGATTATTTATCGAAGTGGAAGTCATATTTTATCATCTTTAATACCCTATTTCATATTTATTGTTAATTGGCTGGCCAAAGTAAAATAAGAATGAAAGTAAGAGGTTGCTAATGAAAAGAAAATGTGGGAAAAGCATTTTGGTTTTGTTTTTGTGCGGCAAAACTGCAATGAGAGGATGTAAGAAATGTCAACGAAAACACTAACAGCCGGTGTGAACAGCCTTCAGCCCACAATTCCAAAACTCGTTTTCGAAGTGTTTTCGTTGTCGGTCAGAACATGCAATAAGCAAATATTACGCGGTTGCTTTTCTTTCAATTGGTAGATTCCCAATTCCTGTGAAAATCCTGGCCACGGAATATAGTTGTGTATTTTACCTCGCTTCTATTAGCTCGGGATGTAACTATGTAATATTGATGCGCCTAAAAGATGCAGCGATTTCCATTCTCAATTACATGCCTGATGACAGTACGAATTTGAATTGCTTTTACCGCCCTATTCCCACAACACTGACAAAATTCTTCATATGACTATTGTCACAATTACTGCGCCTAAAACACAATATAAACATTGTTTCGCTGTTGTCACTTACTCAGTAGGTCATAACAATAAAACTGGCAATTGTCATACGACAGCTTAAAATAAATTTTCGGCATAGTATTAGGCGCAGTAGTAAAGGCAGTAGTCAGCCGCTGAGTTTTGTCAGTGGTGTGGGAATAGGGCGGTAAACTTCCGTTCTTAAAACTTCCATTCGTACTGTCACCAGGTTACTTTAATAGCGAGGTTTTAGTTTTTTAACTATAATTTTTATGCTTATACACCGCTCGCGCGTACGTCAAAACGCAATCATATTAACATTCCCAGCAAAACCAGCGTGACCGAAACTCCAACACAAACGCAAATTTTATGGTGTTACTAACACACCTGTAATAACTTTTGATTGGAGTGCCATCTACTGTTTTTTCGTGCGAGCTATCTTTCGCATATGAGTAAGTAGTCAAGCTAATCTTTTCACATATGAGCAAGCAGGCAAACTATTTGGTTTGAAAAATCACACGTACACAAAACTTCTGGGAGCATTTTTGATTCACTATTAAGAATGTGATAGCAAAACGTGCCGAACTTAGCGGGCACGCGTGACGGTAACGTCACTAGGAAAGTGACCGTCACTGTTATTGCTGGGTTGTGGGCAAACAATATACATACATACATGCAACTTGGTGTGTTTGCGTACAACGAATTGCTACTCGCTATTTTCTTATAAGAATTCGGTGCGACTTGCGTCGACGCAGAAACTCTCTCACTTCGTTCCGAATTGCTCACATTTCCATCCCTCAAATAGCCATGCTAGATCGCTAGCGCCAAGAGCGTCGCCGCAAACAACATTTTTGCAAACCACTTCTTTTGCGCGTATACGTACGTATGTTTGCATGTACACACCGCTGTATGTATGTACCAGGGATGTTGCGAATGTAGAATTTTAGACATCCGCGGATGCGAATATCTAACAGCTAACATCCGCGGATGCGAATGCGAATGCGGATGTCAAGTATTTTTAAGAAACGATTAGAACCTAGCATAATGGCGAGGCCAAACCAGATGTGTCAGGTTTTCTAAAGTTTTTAAAAAGAATTCTTCATTCTCATTACTTTGGCTGTTTCGAATTTGAGGAATCTGTAACTTCATCAACGTTTTTCGATTTAATTTCTGTAACTAATTTTTAATACTTTCTTCTGCGGCGGGTTTGAAAAATGTGTGCTTATAGCGAGCTAAATAGGTGGATATGAAAAATAAATTATTATTTTCCAGGAATGAAAATTTTGAACAAAATTCTGATTTCAAGGTCGTGGCTGTCAGCCAAATCAGTTCAGAATATTGTTATTTAAAAAAAAGCACCCTGTTTTTTATTAGCATTTAAATCTCAGATAGTTACGTAATTCTTACTTTATTAAAGGTCAGACCTATAGTTTTTTAATTATTTGAGCATCGATTCTCTTTATAGCTAGACGTTTATCATTTCTGCTGGAAATCCCTATTGAAGGAGCTTACTCTTTGACTTTAAATAGCAAAGAAGGGACAGTTTTACCACAAAAGTTTTTAGCCAAGAATCCAGTGTATATCCCTATGAAAAAAATATTGCCCGACAAGTAAACAAAAATATATTTTTAAAATTTTTGCTAATCTATATATATAAATGTGAATGTCTGTTTGTTTATTACCTGATAACTTCTGAATCGCGGCACGGAATCGCACCAAATTTTGCACACTTATTTGTTTTTACCCCGGGAAGGTTATAAGCAAAGAGAAAAATGGGCAGTACTGGAAAAGAGGGCGTGGCACCTCCTATACTAACTAAAATTTGCATGTTGTATATCTCTTGTAATATTTGTGGTAGAGCATTGGAACTTGCTGTCGAGATAAAAAAAATTAATTCCATACTTATGGAAAAAAATTGGCGGTATTTGAAAAGGGCGTGGCACCTCCCATAGGCGTGAATGATTTAATCAGCTCTAACTTCGGAACCGTAAGTCACATGAACTTAAAATTTGGTATGCAGACATATCTATGGTAGGTGCTTATAATAAGGTATATATATAAATAAGACTCTGAAAGGGGGCGGCAAATCCCAAAGGCGTGGAATATTTTACCAAATGTAACTTCGTAACAATAAGTCACATAAACATAACATTTGGCATGCAGAGATATCTATGGTAGGTGCTTATAGTAAGGTATATATAAATGAGTTTGTAAAAGGAGGCGTAGCACTTAACATAGGCTTGGAATTTTTTATCAGCCATAACTTCGGAACCACAAGTCACATGACCCCTTTAATTCCTTCTGGCGTTGGGTGAAAGCCGCGGGTAAAAGCTAGTACATAATAAATTCCCCAAAGAGCCCCATTTGAAATTATTGAAACGAATATATGTAATATCAAAAGCAAATCACGAAATTTGGTTTAGAATTATAATGCACACTTTCTTCATTTGTGTCTATTAGTTTTTTTAAGATTAGCCCAAAAAATCATAATAAAGACAGAAAGCAATGCAGGTGTTTAAAGCACAGAAAAAAAACATTGTTAAAAAGACTACGTACGTACGACGTATGTCAAAGGTCAAGTAGAAGTTGGAACTTATATGGCTGCCCATTGATAGCTCGGTTATATAGCTTAAGAAATAATGTCCCGCAGTTATAGACAAGTTAGAGGCAGGTTTTAACATTTAAAACTGTATATTAAGATAAACACTCTTTTAACACTGTCATAGTCAACTTAAAAGACCTTTTAACTTTAAAACGACGTTTTAAATTTAAAATGAGGTTGACGAGGTTTTAAAATCTTAAAAGCGTACTCTAAGTAGACGTTTTCCTGTCAAAATTTGCGGAGAAAATACAAAAGTGGTCTTAATTTGAAGAATATGCTTCCCAATCAAAGGATATTTCGAAATTTTGCGATTTTGGATAATACAATCGCAACCAGAAATAGGAAAACATACAAGGAACGCCAAGATCCTTTGCAAATGAAAGAGGAGGACCGAAAGCAGGTCTTTTCAGCAGCAGTCCAATTAACTTCACGAATTCTTTTCACTTCCTATAAAAATTAAATTATTTACGTAAATAAATTATATTTTACAAAAATAAGCNTTGGGTGAAAGCCGCGGGTAAAAGCTAGTACATAATAAATTCCCCAAAGAGCCCCATTTGAAATTATTGAAACGAATATATGTAATATCAAAAGCAAATCACGAAATTTGGTTTAGAATTATAATGCACACTTTCTTCATTTGTGTCTATTAGTTTTTTTAAGATTAGCCCAAAAAATCATAATAAAGACAGAAAGCAATGCAGGTGTTTAAAGCACAGAAAAAAAACATTGTTAAAAAGACTACGTACGTACGACGTATGTCAAAGGTCAAGTAGAAGTTGGAACTTATATGGCTGCCCATTGATAGCTCGGTTATATAGCTTAAGAAATAATGTCCCGCAGTTATAGACAAGTTAGAGGCAGGTTTTAACATTTAAAACTGTATATTAAGATAAACACTCTTTTAACACTGTCATAGTCAACTTAAAAGACCTTTTAACTTTAAAACGACGTTTTAAATTTAAAATGAGGTTGACGAGGTTTTAAAATCTTAAAAGCGTACTCTAAGTAGACGTTTTCCTGTCAAAATTTGCGGAGAAAATACAAAAGTGGTCTTAATTTGAAGAATATGCTTCCCAATCAAAGGATATTTCGAAATTTTGCGATTTTGGATAATACAATCGCAACCAGAAATAGGAAAACATACAAGGAACGCCAAGATCCTTTGCAAATGAAAGAGGAGGACCGAAAGCAGGTCTTTTCAGCAGCAGTCCAATTAACTTCACGAATTCTTTTCACTTCCTATAAAAATTAAATTATTTACGTAAATAAATTATATTTTACAAAAATAAGCTACTTACTTACAGTTTGCTGCGCCATTTTCAAAATTATTTATAAAAGTCAGTTGACACAGGGTGAACTTGCTAAAATAACAAAGTTTTCCTAATGCCGATTGGTTACTTTTTTCATTTTATAGTAATGGCCCTGTTTTGTGTCAATCTAGCAAAAACCTGCCTCTAACATGTCTATTACTGACTAAAACTTAAAGCCTGCTCTAAACTTAAAGATTGATTTTAACTAGAAGAGGTTTTAACTTTCGACTATAACTACGGGCCAATATGTTTAAAGACATTGTTATCAAAGTTGATAAATATGACATTTCACCAGTTTTGTTACACAAATACTCCCACTAACACAGGCAAAAATATTGGCTACAATTTGTCATTTCGTTTGCCATATATACGTTTTACCGGTACACTTGCACAACATTCGCATTCGCAAAAGCTCCGCATTGATTATTGCGAATGCGAATGCGAATATTCGCAACAACCCTGGTATGTACGTACCTATTGATTTTGAGTAAAATATTACACTTGCGTTTCTTGCAATTCGGAATATTCATAATTCCTACGAACTTTGTGGCCCATGTAGCGCGGACTTTAAAATCCAATTTGAATAACGTCCCACTGAATCTATTGGTGTATCTTTGGCCTACACACCGCATACGTGTGCGTTAAAACGAAGTCGTACTAACATTGTGAGCAAATAATATGCATATCATTGTGGTTGTATGGTAGGGCCGGTTTGAAAAGGCGGTCAAATGGAAAAAATTTCAGAAAGCAGTTACATGAGCAGTCACACCGCGCAGTAAAGTGTCTCTTGGAAATTTGGTTCATTTAAGCAAATAACCAATTTGATTCTGTAAATTATTTAATTAATATATTCCGATACCTTATTCTCTTATATTGCTCAAAAGTTCGCGAGCAGTGTCACCGGGCAAAATTCCCGTCATTGAACCACACTTACAGCAGATATACTTCTGATATAATTTGCAACTTTTTATCGCGGAGACCAAAATAATTAAGCCCGCCGCTCTCACTTAGATCATTGTAGATTTTATATCTTATTTATACTTGATATACATTTTTAATATTTACTACCCACGTATATGTAACTGAACAGTTTTAGATCTCGACACTTAACAAACTCCTGCCTATCGTGACTCGGCACAAAAATTTAAAATATTGGTTCCGTACGTCATGCGGACTGCGCCCCTCGTGCGGATGGGCGGGAATGGAGGGTAAAAACCGTTGGGATATTATTATTATTATTATTATTATTATTATTATTATTACATACAGTGCTATCTGGGTCGGGTGAACTAATTAATGCAAGACCAGTTCATAGAAAACAGATTGTTCACTATATCCAGATTGAGTTTTTTTTCTTTAAAATCAATTTTATTGCGCAGTGCGTCTTTAAAGTTAAATTTTTAAGAACTCTGAAGTGTCGTCTCTTCCCACAGCTAATGTCAACACATGTTTCCTGTTGTTGTTGTATCGTTGTCGGCAAGCTCTATAGCGGTAGACCCGGGAAGCGTGAAGCCTCGATGGGGTCTGTCCATAAGGCCAGAGACCTTAGCAGGGTGGGGTTCAGTGGGCATGCGAAGAGATGCTGCGAGTCATGGAGCGTATCTCCGAATGCCGGGAATTCATTTGGCACATCTGCATTTATTCTGTTCAGGTATGAGTTCAACCTACTGCAGTAGCCCGATCGAAGTTGGGCTCGAAAACTCGGCGAGATAACCATTATTGAGCAATCGTCAGCATAAGAGACAATCGAGACTACATCTGGTGGTTAAGGGAGCTTAGATATGTAAAAGTTGAACAGTAGTGGGGAAAGGACACCACTCTGTTGAACTCCCTGTTTTATTTTCCTATGTTTGATCGGTTTGCCTCTAAAGATCACTGACGAGTTTCGACCACTCAGGTAATTCGCCGCCCACTGTTTTTCTAGTAGCGTTACTTGAATAGTTCTCTCACAGGAGGAGTTTCGGTTAAGGTCACGAGTTATCTGGGTGTTTATGGCGTCAAGTGCTGTTGTTGGGCTGTGCACATAACGGAACCCATGTTTATGCTTCGCTGGGGTTCAGTAATTTGTGTAGTGCGGGAGTAGAAGGGTCTCTAGTGTCTTCGCAGCCGGTGAAAGGAGAGCAATCGGGCAAGAATACTCTCCTTTGTTGGACGGTTCCCCCGGTTTAAGCAGTGGAACCACTCTCCCCGTTTTCCAGATGTCTGGTACGATGAGAGTGGCCATAGACAAGTTGAGGACCTTGGTTAGATAGTCCACTCCCGCAGGACCCAAATTTTTGAGCATCAGCATGCAAATTCCGTCGGGTTTAATGCCTTTGGAGACTTTCGCCTTCCCGATGGCTATCCTTTCCTCGTCGCTGCTGAAGTTTGTGCAGCCTTCTGATCACTCTACGCTTGGCTTTGTCCGCCGGAGGATGCAGTATAAACTGTCGGCTAAAATAGCTCGCGCATCGCTCCGGGTCGGACGAAGCGTGGTCGTCAAACNTCCTTTCCTCGTCGCTGCTGAAGTTTATGCAGCCTTCTGGTCACTCTACGTTTGGCTTTGTCCGCCGGAGGATGCAGTATGAACTGTCGGCTAAAATAGCTCGCGCATCGCTCCGGGTCGGACGAAGCGTGGTCACCAAACGATATTTCAACTCTGTCGTCATACTTCGTCGGATTGGACAATGACCTCACGGTTGACCAAAGCTTGCTCACACCAGAGGCGAAGTTACAGGTCTTCACACTTCATTAGTTGCCGAATCTCCGAGTTGAAACCCCCTTATACGGTGATTTACGGGATCGGCCTGGCGAACGAATTATCCTTTTTGTTATTAAGTTTTTCGTTACAGTTTTGAATTTGGAAGTAATTGGTTTTAAATTTTGTTCACTCTACAAAGACTTAAAACTGTTCACTCTATAGAGTACTCAATGGAACAATTTTCATGTTCACTCTTTCGAGGTGTTCGTAGCATCGGGTGTTCACTCCAGCCAGATACCACTGTAGTTGAAAATTCATACAAACTTTTACGGAAATAAAAAAGTAGTGTTTTTGTTTACGCAATTAACTAAATGAAAAGAAAATTCTTAAAGTATTCCACAGGTATTTCGGGAGGGGTTTGAACCCCCAAAACCCCTACCTGCGTTCGCCTCTGGGTTGTATGCATTCATGAAGTATGCACGCTGTATGGGTGAAATAGTGTGAACTATTCATGCGTAGTAAAGAATTTCCACAAATAAATTCAAATTCTAGCGAACTGCAAGCGAACGTACGTTGTTGTTTTAAGTACATTTCTTGATAAATTTGACTACTTACATACAGCAGTGGAATTTTTGTCTTGAACAAAAATTTAAGGTTGCCGAAACTTAAATTTTTAGAAAACGTCGTACCCCAATAAACACCAAAAAAATATTTCTCCAACCTTGGAGAAATTCATAGTTCTCAAGTTGATATCCAACATCATTCTCCAACTCATCTCTAACTCACGCGCAGATACGTAAAAAGTGATAGAGATACCAATTTTTAATTATCAAGTGAAAAACTAAAGCTATATAGAGGGGAAAACTACCAATGAAAAGTAAATAATCTTCAAAGTATCCTCAAATGTTCTTGAAAGAAAATAAAACGCGACGTGAATCAAGTGGCAAAACTACTGTCAGACTGTATACTGTGAAGTGAATTATTGTAATACGATATTGATTAACTACATAATACAAAAGGAGTAATAAAATGAAAAATTAACATTTAAATTCATCTATATATGTATGTCTTTTCAACCAAAAAGGTATAAGGTATTTTACTATTTCAATTTCAGTATTTCAATAATATGTTTGAGACCAATTGGAGAATTACATTAGAGTTCAAGTTGAGAACTAGCATTTTCTCAACTTGAGAAACAGTCCTCTTTTCATACAAAGAAAAATTCCCTTTTTGTTGAGAACGCTATGATCCTCCACTTGAGGTACAGTTGAGAAACAACGTTGGAGATTTGAGAAATACCTTAGTTCTCACCCTCAAGTTGAGCTCAAACCTAAATGTTTATTGGGATATACCTTAAAAGTACTGTATCTTGGAAACCTTTTAACGAAACTTAATTAAAAAAAGGTATTTCCTCCATCTTGTTGTGGACTTTAATTGTACACTTTTTACATGAATGTGCAACGTATAAAAAACACAAAAAAATTAAGTAAACATTTTTCTTTTGATTTTTTTTTTATTATACCATTTTTAAAAATTGTTATTTTTTCATAAAAACATTGCCTATAATGTCAACTTTAAAAACCAAAATGGGCGTAATGGGCTACTTATGCGTAAGAACTCCAGATCGTCTAACGCTCGAGCGGTATGATAAATAGACATTGAAATTTTATGAAATTGTATATTTTTGAAAGAGGAAAGGTGTGTAAAAAACAAAAACAATATGAATAAATGATATTAACTTTACTAAAGGTCTGAAATCATGAAAATCCCTTCAAGGAAATGGCAGAATTGAACTCTGTTGCAAGTTCACATGGGAAATCTGCTTACGACGTGATTAGAGGAAATTTTAAGAGACTAGCAGCTGGAGCAAGTCTTCAACTCCTGATGTTACAACAAATTCGTACACCCGAAGCCCTCTACCCATGGGGTGATGTATGTTTCCAATAGGATGCCTGTAAAAAATAACTGCAACTGGGTCGGCCGCTATGGTGTAGTGGTCAGCAGTGCGCGCTTTCACTCATCAGCACCTGGGTTCAAGCCCTGGTCAAAGCAACATCGCGAAAAAATATAGAAGAAGGTTTTTTTTCACAGCGGTCGTCCCTCGGCAGGCAATGGCAAACCTCCGAGTGTATTTCTGCCATGAAAAACAGCTTCTCATAAAAATACAATCGCCGCTCGGAGTCGGCGTAAAACTGTAGGTCCCTCCGCTTTGTGTGACAACATCAAGGCGCACACCACAAGTCGGAGGAGAAGCTCGGCCAAACACTAACATATGTGTAAGCGCCAATCTATTATTATTAGGGATGCGCCGGATATAGATTTTGCCGGAAAACCGGATTCCGGATATCCTGTAAAAAATAACAGCCGGATTCGGATATCCGATAGGATATCCGGTAGACTGCTGCCCTTAATAAATTTCACAATATTGTTTTTTTTCCGGCTCGGGTTTAACTCGACCTCCGCACCGTTTCTGATGCTACAGAATTTACCACTTCGAAAACACAATTACGCACACATCTATGCGATGCTATCGCAGTGAAAAATGGCATCTTATAAACAAACTAAAAACAATCTTTATAAAATTCTTTGCTTTTGAACAATCAAGATGTTTTGTTTTCTTACGTTAATTTTTGTTTAAATTATACAGAACCCGCCTATTAACCTTTTTCGTTTCCGAACGCGTAGGTCTTCAATTTCCAATAAATAGTTGCGGCATTGTTGTAATTTTTTCGGAACAGATTCGCACCGTCAGAATCGCCCATGTGTGTTGATGCCTTATGTATATGGACCTTACATGGTCACATTGTTTGATCAAACTGTCTTCTGTGTAATTAGATGGTTTAACTTACTCGCTTCAAAAAAACCATCAAATTTCAGTTTTTCGTCTTGGATGAAGTTGAAGAGAAGCTTAAGAAAGCTTTGTATTCATTTGTTAATACTAATACTAAGTCGTATACTTTTTCCTTGTTCAATTATGTGTTTTTATTGAAATTATTGTGCACAGATATGTCTGTGTAATTAGATGGTTTGACTTACACACGTCAAAAAACCCATAAAATTTCAGTTTTTGTTGAAGTTCTATCACCACAAAAAAGGTTTTTGAGATTTTTGTAATAATTTATTAGTTCTAAAATGAAGTCGAATTATTTTCTTTTCTTACTCATTTCTTCTTTTTATTTAAATTATCGGGCACTTGTTCTTTCACTTTGTTTATCATTTTGATCAAACAGCACTTTACACGGTCCACAGCACATGTCAAACGACTGTCAAATTTGATGAAAGTCAAAACTACTAAGGGNTTCTTGGTGAAACCTTAGACGGACGGACGGGATGGGGGGATTGAGTTAAGCGGGGAGCTCGGATAAATGGGTGAGGGTGCAGTTGGGGCTAGCCACAAGGGCCAAGGCTAGCAATGGTTGTGGAGGGACGGATGGGCCGGCCTCATTCAGTTTGGAGGCAAACCGAGACCTGTACAAGGGGGGTACGTGGGGGATTGACAGAGGACGGAGCAGGGACAGACGAGTAGGGTTGGCGATTTCAGGTATGCTTAAGGTCTGACAAGTGCAATGAGGGTGGTGTGATCACAGTCAGTGGTTCACAGAGCGGGTACGATTTTTTATTCTATAGTTGCTGCAGCGTGCGAATTTGTGGGCAAAGCAACCCACCCAACTCCGACGAGCTAGCGAGTGCATAACAGCAAGCGTACCCAGTTCCACAGCGAAATAGACGCAGCCGATAAGGTAAGCAAGCAACACACTGATAAGATTCACAACATTTAGGACTTAATTAAAATAATCAACATTATTTGTAGACGAATATATTTGTGTTCGTATGAAATAGTAGCTTATTTCTGGAGGCTGGCTTTAGTAAAATGTACCATTTTCTATATTCTTTAAACCACAAGGAACTTTATACGAATATTGACTTGCTAGCATCGCCATTAACATTACCGTCTTTTACGTTTATTTTCCAAGAGTTCTTCAACGACTCGGCGCCAGTGAGTCTTTCGCAATCGTATGCTGCGAATGGTTCATTATACTAAAGCCAGTCTTCCGACATAAGCTACTATTCTATCCGAATACAGATATGTATACTTCCTAATAGGCTTGTACAATGCCCAATACCCATATCCCTCGCATGAGTTATTATCGGTAAAAAATTGGGTACGCTCAAATCTGGCATCGCTGCAGCAAGTAGAGCGCCAGTGAAACAGTGTTGATATTTTAAGTACAATTGTACTTTTTTCAGGACAATTAATTTTAAAATGTACAAAAGTACAATTTGCCGATCTTAAGTACAATTTCAACATCAAAAATACTTTTTGTACCAAACGCTCAAATCTCTTCTAGCACTTTGATTCTTAATCCGTTTACATTTAAGTAAATGGATATACCTATATTTCATATTTGCTACAAAACGAAATTATGAATTGTAATTTTGAATGTAAACGTGATTGTGAACAGTAATATTAGTGATGTGCGTTATGGTGATTGCGATTTCTTATCACCGGCGGTTGAAATATCCCTCATCGCTATTTATTTTGAAAAACTCTTTGGAAATTCAATTTACCTAATGGCGATGCTGCAGAAATATAAGTAATTGAGCAATTCGGAATGAAAAAATCAACAAAGTTTCATCAAATTTTCACAGTTTTTGTTCAGAATTTGTAGACATGTTTTGGGTTAACATTTTTGTAGCCCATTCATTCTAGTATAATAAGGTGCAAGTTTGAAGTGTCTAGAAAATACCATTGATTTTTTGAATTTTTCTGTTTGCGGTGTTGCGCACTTTCTTCCATATAACGAACGTTCGCATTTTATGTTATATGGATAAATGCGCGTGTAGCGTTGTTGTTTTCTATTGCAATATTTTAAATTAAGCTTTATTTTATAGTTTATCTTAGACAATGATAAATGATGTATACAAATTTCAGTATGGAAAAAAGTGCAACACCTTCAACGAAAGAAGTTCTAAAAAATCTATGCGAATTGAATGTACTATCTCGATCATTTAAACATCTCGGACTCGCCCACCACTAAAAATGATTATTTAAATCTAAAGTATATATTAAATGATATTTAATATTTGCTTTAGAGATGAAACTTCGACAAATTTGTTTAAGCAAAAATGTTAAGCGCATATGCAGAATGTGGAAGCAGTTTCTTCTGCTTGGGATTCTATGTTTATATCATTTATCAGTTTAAGCACATACGATTAAATGTAAAAAAAATATTTTTAATTGCGGATCCGAAAAAAATATTTATTAGTTGCATTGAGTTACGCAAAAATAGTGCCGAAAATCGATCGATTGTGCTGAAGGTGCCGGCTGCTTCCGAAAGGGCCGAAAATGGCATAATGCACACTCATTTTCCATCACTGTCACACTTACTATCTCACTATTCTGTTGACTTCGTTTTCCCCTACCGATAACTTTTTGCTTCCGCGCTTGCCAAGGACCGCTGTGCAAAGCTTTGCACGCGCAGTCGCCCGCGACACATACTCAATGGAACAATTTTCATGTTCACTCTTTCGAGGTGTTCGTAGCATCGGGTGTTAACTCCAGCCAGATACCACTGTATGTATATTGGAGAACAATCGAAAATAAAGGTCGACTTTTTACGGTTGGCGGTAAGGCACGCTGCTTTCATTTACCCTGCAGTCCAACTTCGTTAACGAATATAACAACAATACGCAAGCAACACAAAAGTCGACATTTATTTTTAATCAAACTCATTAAATTCCTGGGTGACTTACGAAGGTTAAGTCCGCCAGTTATCATTCTATCCCGTGTTAATGGTCTAGCTAAACAATTTTTTCGTGAACGCTCCCTGCGTTAAATCATTTCTGGCTTTAAATTTCTTAGTCTAGTACATCTGCAAGTCGGGTGGTTCGGTACGTTCATCGTTCACAACCACGACATATCGAAGTTTCCATAATTAATAATTTTTTATCTCTCCCTGTTTGGTACATTTGCCATTCACCTTAACAGACGTCGAAGGTTCGACTAATTTTTTGCTCCCTCTAAAGGTTGTTTGGTACATTTGCCATTCACCTTAACAGACGTCGAAGGTTCGACAAATTTTTTGCTCCCTCTCTAAAGGTTGTTTGGTACATTTGCCATTCACCTTAACAGACGTCAAAGGTTCGACTAATTTTTTGCTCCCTATCTAAAGGTTGTTTGGTAAGTTTGCCATTCACCTTAACAGACGTCGAAGGTTCGACTAATTTTTTATCTCTCCCTAAAGGTTGTTTGGTACATTTGCCATTCACCTTTACAGACGTCGAAGGTTCGACTAATTTTTTGCTCCCTCTCTAAAGGTTGTTTGGTACATTTGCCATTCACCTTAACAGACGTCGAAGGTTCGACTAATTTCTTGCTCCCTCTCTAAAGGTTGTGTGGTACGTTCGCCATTCACCTTAACAGACGTCGAAGGTTCGACTAATTTTTTGCTCCCTCTCTAAAGGTTGTTTGGTACATTTGCCATTCACCTTAACAGACGTCGAAGGTTCGACTAATTTTTTGCTCCCTCTCTAAAGGTTGTTTGTTACGTTTGCCATGCATCTTCCCAGACGTTGAAGGTTCAACTAATTTTTTTTATCTCTCTCTCAAGGTTGTTTGGTACGTTTACCATTCACCTTTACAGACGTTGAAGGTTCCACTAATCTTTTTTATACCTCTATCAAGATTGTTTGTTACGTTTGCCATTCACCTTAACAGGCGTCAAAGGTTTGACTAATTAGCGACATATTGCATCTGTTTTCCTGAGTTTGAGCTCCAGGAGCTTGCGTTAACATATCTAAATCACTTTCCCATTCCACCTACGAAAAAGAAAAAGGCCATATACAATCCAACCTCTCGACTTTGCCAAAAGTGTATAGTTGCGAAGTAAATAAAGTTTTCTTGGGTGCATTTACCCTATGGTCTCACGTTAAGACACCAAGGGCTTTCTATCTATATCTCTTCAAGAATGCTAGTTAGGCTTTTTACTGTTTACAGTAACCCAATTTTTCATCTTTGCAATACATAAGCACTTCCGCTTTGCAAGTCATGGCGACGGAATCAGCAGTAATGGCAGATTTTCTTTTCGATTCCAAAAATATAATAACTTTTTGTGAACATTTTGAAAAGGAAGATCCGGAAGACCACACAGATACTTTGCTGGAAATCAAGCTTCAGGATCTCAATGCACGATGGGAAAGTTTACAACTCACATATCGAAAGGTCTGCCTTACTGATGAAAAACATGTTCCCACCGACTTCAAAGAAGAAGCGGGTAACAAATTCCAATTATGTACTGATAGTTTTTATATTTGCGAATCCCACATTCTCGACCAGCTTAAAATGTTTCAAGGTAACCCAAGTCACCAGGCTAGCACCTCGCGTAGCTCTGCTGCTTTCTCCGATAATTCTGTTCAATGCATCAAAGTCCCACCCTGTGATACCCAGATCTTTTATGGTAGCTATGAGGACTGGCCATCGTTTCGTGATATGTTCATGGCCGTTTACCTCAATAACCCGAAACTTACCCCTGCTCAAAAACTGTATCACTTACGGAATAAGACTCGCGGAAAGGCTGGTAGCATTGTCAAGCATTATAAGTTATGCGACGAAAACTTTTCCCTAGGTTGGGACGCTTTAAGAGCTCGTTTCGAGAACAAGCGAATTTTAATCGACAAGCAACTTAAATTGCTATCTAACCTTCCCTCAGCTAGTTCGGAAAACAGCGAAGCAATCCAGAAAATTCAAAATACAATAAATGATTGCCTCTCGTGCCTTAAATCCCAAGGGGTTTCCGTGAGTGACTGGGACCCTATACGAATATATCTATGCTCGAAGAAGCTACCCGAGGAGACTCTAGCAGTGTGGGAATAGTCCCTTAAATCCAGGAAAGACCTTCCTAACTGGTGCCAAATGGATAAGTTCCTCACCAGTCGGTATGAAGTAGTTGAACGTTTGCACAGCTATAAAACAACCAAGGCACGAAGTTCTTTCTCCCAAAAGGCATCCGCGAAGGTGCAGTCTTACCATTCCCAGGAAAAGTTAGTGGCGAAATGCAAATTATGCAGTAATAACCATCCCTTGAAGCTTTGCCCCGAGTTTCGAAAACTCTCGGCTCAAGAACGCAGCAAGTTCGTCGAACAAAATAATTACTATTCCAACTATTTGGCCTACAACCACCTTCTCAACAATTGCCAAAGCACGTTTCGATGCCTTCACTGTAAGAAGGCTCATCACACAATGTTGCATATCAAACCAACTAGTAAACCTGAAGCTAAGGCACCTGTTAAGAAACCAACGACTCAACAATCCCTGAATTCCACGTCTTTGCTGCATACCCAATCTCTCGAACCTTCCTCGAGTCATACAAGACATCCCATTTTCAATATAACCGAAGGCACTTACGAGGACTCCCACACATCCTCGGCTGGAAGTTATCCCCCCGTTCAAGCGAATTTTTCAACGAACAATGAGAGGACGCTTTTTCCCACGGCCCAAGTGCATATCAAGCACATTGGCACACTCTTTACCCTAAGAGCCTTAATAGACCAAGGCTCTCAAAAATCATTTGTGTCCGAAAAGGCTCAAAGACGTCTGCAGCTTCCTACCTTTCGAGAAAATTTCTCAATCACCGAAACGGGCGGGACTATCGTTGGAAATGCCAATAGAGTTTGACAACTTACCATATTCTCCAAACGTCGCAACATTAGCATAAACACAGGCCATTGTCCTTAAAAAAACTCACCAGCTTTCGCCCATGATTCCAACTTCATAAACCAAATCTCACAGAAATTAAGGACCTAGATCTTGCGGATCCCTTTTTTTATACCCCCGGTCCAATTGACCTAGTAATAGGTAGTGACTTGATACCACAAATCCTCCTTCAAGGATTCAAGCACCAAATTTGTGGAAGTCTTCTTGCTAAAAAACACCATTTTTGGTTGGTATTTAAGTGGGCCATTGAAGTCTATTGAGTGCTCCAGTTTTCACGCACATGTTGTTGAAGACTCAGGCGAAAATCTCAACTCTCAACTTAAACTCTTCTGGGAAACCGAAGAGATAACTGAATCCCATCCACCTTCCGATGCTGATGTATTTTGCGAAAAAATTTATCAAGACACCACCTATCGGCAAAGTGATGGAAGGTATGTAGTCAGATTGCCATTTAAATCCGAGTTTCCTTCTAACCTACCTCTCGGTCCATCTCGTTCGCAAGCCATAAAGCTAGCGATTCGAATGGAACACACGCTTAATAAAAACCCCGATCTCAAAGGAGAACATGATCTAGTATTAGAAGAGTATCTATTCCTAGATCATATGAAACCAATCACTCCCTATGAAATCCATAATGATGGCAAATATTTCTCATATTATCTCCCTCATCATTCAGTTGTTAAACCCAAGAGTAAGTCCACCAGAGTTCGCGTGGTATTTTACGCCTCTAAACCTTCAGCTTCAGGAACTTCCCTCAACGACATTCTCCATATCGGCCCCACCTTACAATCTGATCTCATGTTTGTCATTTTGAATTGGCGATTGTACAAATATGTCTTCAATGGGGACATACAAAAGATGTACCGCCAAATCCTTCTACACGAAGATGATCAACAGTACCAAAGAATTCTCTTTCGTAGAAAAAACGAGACTGAACTCACCGACTTTGCCCTTAAAACCGTCACCTTTGGAGTAAATTGCGCTCCATATCTGGCCTTTCGCACTTTGCACCAGTTGCAAACGATTCACAAACTTTTTGACCCCGCAGGGTGGCTAGCGCCTATTATTATTCAGGCAAAAATACTCTTGCAACAAATATGGTTAGAAGGCACTGAGTGGGACGAATGTGTAAAACCTACCTCTCTTCAAAAGTGGAACCAATTCATCTCTGACCTACCCAGTGTAGAACAAATTCAAATCCCAAGATGGACAGGATTCGCACCAAATCAAATAGTTCAAATTCACGGATTCTGTGATGCGTCAGAAAAGGCCTTTTGTGCATCAATATATATCAAAACTCAAACAAATAATTCCACTTCTTCTCACCTGTTATTCTCAAAAACCAAAGTGGCACCCTTGCAAACAGTTAGTCTTCCGCCGTTGGAACTCTGTGGGGCAGTTCTTCTTTCTAAATGCATTAAAAATGTTGTAAACCAACTCCCTCTCGGTAAAACAGAAATTTTCCTGGGGTCTGATTCGTCTATAGTCCTTTCATGGCTGGAAAAACCTCCATGTACTTGGAAGGTGTACGTGGCAAATCGCACTTCGCAAATTCTCCAGAATGTTGGAAACATTAAGTGGCGACACGTATCCACCCATCACAATCCCGCGGATCTTGGAACACGAGGCTGCAGGCCACAAGACTTAATTAGTCAACCACTTTGGTGGCATGGACCAGAGTGGCTTTTGAAACCACCCGACCAATGGCCTGTATCATTTCGACAGAAGATCCCTCCTTTAGAAGAACGCAAAATCGAATCACTACATACGTTAGAAAACTAGCCCGACATATTAGACCGTTTCTCATCTTGGCCGAAAGCCTTATTCACCGAGTAAAGCCAACAGCGTCAGCACCAACTATCAATTATGAGTCGGTTGTAATTACAGTATATTTTGCTTTGCTGCCTCTATGCTTAAGTGTACATTTAAGATACCTACCCCAAAATGCGCATCAAAAGCATTATTTTTAACATTTATAAGGAAACTGCTCCGATAGATGCATTCAACATACCTGCACATTGGCGATACCTGCCTTAAAAATTGTGCGACTAGTATCAATTATCAATGAAAGTATTACGTTTACCTGCACTGGTCCTACAATTATCTAATTTTACAACCTTTCATATATTTTGCTCATCTCGCAGAACAACGAAAATGGCTATCAATTTATGTAGTTATATAGATAATTAGATAACATTCGGTAAAAATTTCGCTTGCAGTAATTTCTACATGGTAAGTGCTCCGCCAATATTTGGTTTCATAGGGATTCGGATACCATCCTCATTGAAGTAGTAAAGAAAATTCGCTCAAGTGCCTTTTTCGGTTACGTGCACAACTTTTTCGTGCAAAGAAGGATGTGCAGCTAAGCAAAATATACTGTACTCAAAATGAAATGCATTGGGTTAAGACAATAAAACTAGCACAAGAAAGGCATTACCCAAATGAGCATTCAAAGCTTTCGAATAAACAACCAATTCCCAAAAAGAGTTCGCTTTTGTCGTTAATCCCCTTTATAGATTCAAATGGGCTCCTCCGAATAAATGGCCGCTTGGCAAACTCCTTCCTCCCGTATTATACCGGAATCGAGTCGATTCTGTTTGTTATTTCTTAAATTTTTGCATAATTTGTTGATGCACGCAGAGCACCAACTGATGATCAGGACTGCAAGGCAAGAATATTTCATCCCTAGACTCAAGTCGAAGGTAAAGTCTTGCATACGCAATTGCAAAACATGCACGATTTTCAAACAAACCACTAGTTCGNCTGTTATTCTCAAAAACCAAAGTGGCACCCTTGCAAACAGTTAGTCTTCCGCCGTTGGAACTCTGTGGGGCAGTTCTTCTTTCTAAATGCATTAAAAATGTTGTAAACCAACTCCCTCTCGGTAAAACAGAAATTTTCCTTGNCACCGGTCTTGACTTTGCCGGTCCTTTCGATGTCAAATCATCACCACTCCACAAATCCCCTATGCTGAAAGGATATGTTTGTGTTTTCATTTGTTTTTTGACTAAAGCCATCCACTTAGAGCCGTGTTCAGATCTCTCGACGAAAGCCTTTCAAGCAACATTCTCCCGTTTCGTTGAAAGACGTGATCTCCCACAACGCGTATTTTCCGATAACGGAAAAAACTTTGTAGGCGCCAGTCGAGCCTACCGACAAGATTTCAAACGATTCCTCCAAGAGGCATCAGATGACGTACGATCCCATTATTCGCTACATGGGTTTCAATGGCAGTTCTTACCACCAAACGCTCCTCATATGGGTGGCCTCTGGGAGGTNGGTGTACGTGGCAAATCGCACTTCGCAAATTCTCCAGAATGTTGGAAACATTAAGTGGCGACACGTATCCACCCATCACAATCCCGCGGACCTTGGAACACGAGGCTGCAGGCCACAAGACTTAATTAGTCAACCACTTTGGTGGCATGGACCAGAGTGGCTTTTGAAACCACCCGACCAATGGCCTGTATCATTTCGACAGAAGATCCCTCCTTTAGAAGAACGCAAAATCGAATCACTACATACGTTAGAAAACTAGCCCGACATATTAGACCGTTTCTCATCTTGGCCGAAAGCCTTATTCACCGAGTAAAGCCAACAGCGTCAGCACCAACTATCAATTATGAGTCGGTTGTAATTACAGTATATTTTGCTTTGCTGCCTCTATGCTTAAGTGTACATTTAAGATACCTACCCCAAAATGCGCATCAAAAGCATTATTTTTAACATTTATAAGGAAACTGCTCCGATAGATGCATTCAACATACCTGCACATTGGCGATACCTGCCTTAAAAATTGTGCAACTGGTATCAATTATCAATGAAAGTATTACGTTTACCTGCACTGGCCCTACAATTACCTAATTTTACAACCTTTTATTTATTTTGCTCATCTCGCAGAACAACGAAAATGGCTATCAATTTATGTAGTTATATAGATAATTAGATAACATTCGGTAAAAATTTCGCTTGCAGTAATTTCTACATGGTAAGTGCTCCGCCAATATTTGGTTTCATAGGGATTCGGATACCATCCTCATTGAAGTAGTAAAGAAAATTCGCTCAAGTGCCTTTTTCGGTTACGTGCACAACTTTTTCGTGCAAAGAAGGATGTGCAGCTAAGCAAAATATACTGTACTCAAAATGAAATGCATTGGGTTAAGACAATAAAACTAGCACAAGAAAGGCATTACCCAAATGAGCATTCAAAGCTTTCGAATAAACAACCAATTCCCAAAAAGAGTTCGCTTTTGTCGTTAATCCCCTTTATAGATTCAAATGGGCTCCTCCGAATAAATGGCCGCTTGGCAAACTCCTTCCTCCCGTATTATACCGGAATCGAGTCGATTCTGTTTGTTATTTCTTAAATTTTTGCATAATTTGTTGATGCACGCAGAGCACCAACTGATGATCAGGACTGCAAGGCAAGAATATTTCATCCCTAGACTCAAGTCGAAGGTAAAGTCTTGCATACGCAATTGCAAAACATGCACGATTTTCAAACAAACCACTAGTTCGCAAATCATGGCGGCTCTTCCGCCCGAGCGTTCAAACTTCTCCCTGCCTTTCACGTACACCGGTCTTGACTTTGCCGGTCCTTTCGATGTCAAATCATCACCACTCCACAAATCCCCTATGCTGAAAGGATATGTTTGTGTTTTCATTTGTTTTTTGACTAAAGCCATCCACTTAGAGCCGTGTTCAGATCTCTCGACGAAAGCCTTTCAAGCAACATTCTCCCGTTTCGTTGAAAGACGTGATCTCCCACAACGCGTATTTTCCGATAACGGAAAAAACTTTGTAGGCGCCAGTCGAGCCTACCGACAAGATTTCAAACGATTCCTCCAAGAGGCATCAGATGACGTACGATCCCATTATTCGCTACATGGGTTTCAATGGCAGTTCTTACCACCAAACGCTCCTCATATGGGTGGCCTCTGGGAGGTAGCCGTCAAGAGTTTCAAACTTCATTTCAAAAGAATTGCTGGGAGTACTCATTTCACATTTGAGGAGCTCGCCGCACTACTGGCTCGCATTGAAGGGGTATTAAATTCTCGACCACTTTCACCCATGTTTGATAATCCTCAAGAGCTTTTGGCCCTAACGCCTGGTCATTTCTTACGCGGAGCTCCTTTGCTTGCACCGCCAGAACCCCAAATTGACAACCTTTCGCTTCAAAATCGATGGGAGAAATTGAAGCTGTTGCATCAGCAATTTAGTCAACGCTGGAAGGATGAGTATCTTAAAGAATTACATCAAAGATATAAGTGGAAACTTCCGAATCCAAATCTAGCGATTGGCGACTTTGTGGTGATTAAAAATTAATTGCTTCCTAAAAGTGAATGGCGATTAGGCCGAATTGAGAGGGTTTACCATGGTTCTGACAACAAAGTCCGCGTTGCAGACGTTCGAACGCAACATGGAATTTTAACACGACCAATCGTCAAACTATGCCTGCTTCCGACTCAGACAGACATCTCGCGACCGCAACCCTGACTGCGACTCATCTCTCTTGTCGCTTCATCGCTTTACCATATTCTGTTCTCTTTCCAAATTTACTTCAATACTCAATTACTCAATTTGAACTATTTTCCCGGGCCCTCCAATTTTTGCGCCATGCTCCTCCTTGTCAAGTTGGTATGAAACCAGTGCCTCCCGACAGTAGCAATACCAGTCGGTTATTGTCCTGCTTGACAAGCAGGGGCCCTCGGCATAGTGTTCAAGTTTAACTTGGAATTGCGTATAGCGCACAGTGTAAGATTTTACCCATCTAGCTGCTTTTAATTCTGTAATTCGAAAACTGTTGTAGATTAATGAAATTTTGCGCAAGGTACGTTATAAGATAGGCGAAGCTTTTTACAAAAAAATTGTCATTTAGAGTTGCTGTCACGCCACCCTATTATATAACTGCAATTTTTAAAAAGGTTAAAACTAAAATATTTAACCAACTGCAAAGGCTAAAAGGCCCAAAATTTATATTTAGAATTGCCCTATAACAAGGAGTTATTAACTGACAGAAATGGACTTAAAAATAAATATATGNGGGTATGGGTGATAATTGTATGACCAAGACGAAGTCGAGTGTATGGCGTAATATAGTTGGTCGGTATAGAGGTAGTAAATTTTGGCTTAGAGCGACTATGATTTATTTCGGAGTAATGATGGCTATATCGTCTCCAGTCTGCTAATAATTTGCTTTGCCTTTTATATTTTATTAGCCGATAAATGTCGCTTTTAAATATGATACCTGAAGTCATAGTAGGTGTAGCGGCCATATCTTTTGCAATTTTGTCAGCATGCATATTACCCTGTATTTTTGAGTGCCCAGGCGTCCACATTATTTTAATTTTTTGGGGATGAGCAATGAGTATGTCACGGATGCTATCGATAATATAATTTGTTTTTCTACTTTCTGTTAATGCGGCAATGCATGACATACTATCAGAACAGATTACGAACTTTCCTCTCGTTTTCATAGTATAAAGAATAACGTTAAATATTGCTGTTGCTTCTGCAGTGAAAATTGAGCAGACCGAAAATA
>NW_016158284.1:38298-40893 GCF_001687245.7 Rhagoletis zephyria | reverse complement strand
CGCACTTCGAATAATTTTTTGTATCCTAGATGTTTCTTGATTTAAGTTATTAGAGACTGGGAAGGACTCGCAACCTTGCAAGCAGGCGGTTTGGAATTTCAGCCAATCAGCTAAATCAGTTTTGTATTTTAATTTTGGTCTGAATATGGTGGGTGAGCGGTTTAAAAGGAGTTTGGTGAGGACAGGGAAGTGGTCACTTCCATGGAGGTCGTCTATTACATTCCACGTGCATTTGGTAGATATTGAAATCGAACACAGAGTGATGTCAATATGGGTGAAGGTATTGTGCGTAGAGAAGTGGGTAGGAGACCCATCGTTAAGCACATAAGCATTGGAGGCAAGAATGGAGTCCTCAATTGTTTTCCCTCTGGCATTGGCCTGACTTGAGCCCCAGAGAGGGCTCCACGCATTGAAGTCTCCTCCTAAAACAAAAGGATTCTGATCTGTAGGAAAAATATTATTAAAGTCCGCGGAAGTGAACGTTTGGTGGGGAGGGGAGTAGGCGCAAACTATGTTTATTTTATTTCTTGAATGTATTTCTAATACNGATAAAATAAGAGCCTTGGTTATGTTGACCAGCAATGCCGAACCGATAAATGAGCGTTTAGCCGAAAGGTATTTAACAATGCCTAGTTTTGCGCTTATTCTATCTCTTGTGTACTGACAATGTTGCACAAAAGAGTACTTAGAGTCTAGTATNTCCCTTATATGCATGTGGTGTATTAGCAATGACATTATTAGGGAGGTGCGTTTCGTTTAAAAGTATTACTGATGGGTTGTACCCTTTAATTAGTGTTTCAAGGTCTATATAATTGTTATAATANCAGGTGGATATATGGGAAAGGATTTCTGTAAAGGTTCTCGAAACGGCTGTTTGGTCAGAGTTTTTTGAGTATACCAGCACATCATCAGCGTAAAGCTGGTGATCTACAGTCGTGAATTCAGATAGTAGTAAGCTTAATTCATCAAACGCTATAATAAAAAGAATGACTGATAAGGGAGAGCCCTGAGGAGTCCCATTATCCNACGGGAGAGTATATCATTTAAGTTTTGAGAGTCGGAGAGAAAAATATTCTGATTAGTTGCTGTGAGTGGAGTTTCAATGTTTGAGTTGCATGTTTGGGACGTATTCATTTTCAAAAAATGTGAATGAGGGGAAGAGCTANTGATTTTATGAAATTGAAAATATTTTTACCCAGCTTCCATTTTTTGAGCTGCCGTAATACAACGTGAATACCTATCCGATCAAAAGCTTTTCGGAAGTCGAGAGACATAAGGGAAATGTGGTTCTTGTTAGACAAAGCATTAGAAATGTATTCGTCGAGATACAACAATGAGTCCATGGTGCCCAGTCCCGTTTTGAAGGCGACTTGATTATGATGGATTAGGTCATTTTTGCAAGCGTACCAAGAAAGTCTAGTAGCAATTATTTTTTCTAACAATTTGTNGGTGGAGATTTTTCGCTGTTTGTAAGATTTGGAGATTTAAGAACATTTGCAAACGAGGAGGTNGATGGGGATTATCATGCTGGTCTTCCAAGCTTGGGGATAATTGCCGGTAGTGAAAATATTATTATAGAGTTTGAGGAGACGGGAGAGTAAAGGATGAGGGATGTTTTTGATCATAGGGTATGAAATTCTGTCACTTCCGGGCGTTTTGCCTTTTACTTTAGAAAGAGAGGATGCTAACTCAAAATGAGTTATTTCCATATCTAGATATTTGGCGGAGGGTGAGGGATCGTTAGGGGGCGATATATAATTAAGAAACTGTTGCTGTTTGCAGGATATAAATTCGGAGGAGAAATTACTATCAGAAGAGGAGGACGAGAAATACGTGGNAAACGAGGAGGGGTTAGGAGGAGCGGGAATTTGGTTTTTATACTTTTTAATTGCTTCATGCATGCTACATTTCTCCAATGTTTTGATTTTAAGAATCTCTTTAGTTTGTAGAAATTTTGGACAAGTATTTGATGAGGAGGGATGCTCACCAGAGCTGTTAGCGCACATTACTCTTGAACATTCGGAGGGGGAGTGGGGAGGGAAGTTGCAAGTGGAACACATTGGGAAGTTTTTGCAATATTTATTTGTGTGACCTAGTTTTTGACAAGATTTACATCTCATGGGGTTTGGGATATATGGACGGACAGAAAGGATTCTCCAGGCTACTTCAATTTTATCGGGAAGTTGGTATTTGTCAAATGTCAACAGAATTGAGCCAGTAGGCTTAGATACACCGTCGATAGATCTGCTAAATTTATAAACAGCTGTCACACCATGCAGCTTTAGGCCGTCAATAATATCATTTTCCGAAACATGAGTAAGAAATGGAGCATAGATGGTACCTTTTACACTGTTGAGGTTGTCATAAAGCTTAGCATTGATTTCACAAACACCAGGTAGAGATTTTGCAAACAAAAACTTCTCGGCCACCTTTTTACTTTTAACAAGAAGTAGTAGACTCCCGTCGCGAAGTTCGGAGATAGTATTCACATCCTTACTAATGGCGAGTATTCCTTTATGTACGGCGAAGCATGATAAGCTAGTAAGCGGTTTATTCTCATCAGTTGCTTTTATTACAATGAATTTTGGGTCGTCT
>NW_016158284.1:32794-37462 GCF_001687245.7 Rhagoletis zephyria | reverse complement strand
ACACCTTTGGCTTGCGCAATCGATATTGTGTTTCCTATTAAAAGAAAAAATACTGAATTTAATCTCAACGTTTGATACAACTATAAAATGAGAAAATAATGAGCTACTTACCACGGCAGACATCGCAGAGATCATCCGCTGGTTTCATAACTGTAACATGGGGTATGTATTTGGACCATATCCGTCGAAAACTGCAATTACTCATCTTCAATTCGTCATCACTGAGTGAAGAAATGTATTTTCGATAAATTGAGGACTTCGTATCGCTGGATGGCAGTTTCATTATCCGAAAATCCTTAAATTTTAGGAGTTGTCCGGGCAGTGGAAGAGCCATTAAATCGGCTATAGACTCGATGAATTTAACAGCTTTTTCGATGTCAGCCGGTTTAAATGACTTTGGATGTGTACTCGGTTTATTTGCCAGTCCGTGTTGGCGCACTGTTACACCCTGTGCGTGAAAATGACGTACTAAATTTTCGTAACGCTTCGTCGTACAGGCATGTACAAAAAGGAAAAACGAACGACAAACAGGTACTCTGTAGAAGGTAAATTGAATTCTATGCCTCATAACTTCTGTATCCTGTCTCTGTCCATATTTATTCCGCCCAGCAAGCTTTGCGTATACACTTTATAGCTTTTCGTTACTCATAATTCCAGATTCGATGTGACTTAGTATCACTAAATCAAGTTAATTTTTCGAAATCTCTAAACAAATGTTCCGCGTACTCTCGATCATTTCCCGTGGTATCAGTGTATGGCATTCATTATTACAACAATCTTTTGACAGAAATTTTGTTACCAGCTCCTCCTCCTTTACATCAACAACATACAGGTCCATCTTAACAAAAGTTTGTTCGGTATCATCTTCTGCCTGAGATACACATACTTCGTCTTCATCATCATCGCTCTCTTCATAGTTTTCATCATCGTTTTCATCATCCTTTTCATGGAAATATTGTCCGTATACGGCACTGAACTCCTCATCAACACTCATGTTTCATTTCATGCGAAATGCGAAGACGATAATCAACAGAAACAGTAAACGTCACTTCTTCAGTGTTACTTTTTTAAATGTTCCACACTAGCAACTTACACGATGAACTATAATAATATTCCGACCAACAACAACACTTACTGGACCAATAACCACACTTACTGGACGTCCGGCGCGGAGAACAATTAACGAGATAATGAGAAACTGACGAAACGAGTTGCTTACTTTTAACAGCTTTTTCACAGAAAACTAGTTTTCGCACGTAAGCTCCCTTTTCGTAGACCAGGTCACATATATATATTTTTTTTAATTATGGGCTTGGAAATTATCGATAAAAAAGTCAAGTTTGATCAACAAAACTCCGTTATAAGTTCAATATTTCTTGCTCTATTTGCAAAAATGGGATACCAGTGGAAAGGTAATGAATCGGGCTTTCTCTATTCAAAGCCAAAATACAATATCGGTCGAGATAAAATGCAAATGAATTACTTGAAGAAAATGAAATTCCTAGTAGGCCTAAAAAAAAGAAAATTTCATCAAAACCTGCACTTTCCAGCAGTTAAAATTATGTTGTTTAAAGTCTAAGAAGAGTGGCAAATAAACTGAGATACAAACTTTATCGAATAATAGCGGATAACGAGTTTGTGGGTCTAATGAAATTAATAAATTGCTAAAAAAAATTTAAGTTAGCATCGTTTTACTTTAATATGAAATACTCAGTCCTTGTTTACTAAAATCCCAAAAATTTATATTCATTAAAAACAACATACCTAAAAAATAAAAGCAAACTGGTATTTTAGCAATTGTTGCATAAATTACATAACACCGACAAATTAAACTTTGAGATTCAGTTTCAAATATACAAGTTTAAAATTATTGCGCTTGTTAATTTTCCAAATCAAAACCCGTTCCGCCCTACACTTTGATTCAAATTTTTTAGTTGTTAGTCTTTCGTCTTTATCAGCCATTTCTAAAAACATTTTTGGCGTTGTTTAGAAATTTGGCGACATAAAATAATGTAATTAATATTTTATAGAATATGGAAATAATACACTGTGTAGCGCCGCGAATAGCAATACATCATATAAAATATATGGGGCAGTGATATTTTGGCGTTCTCGAACCAAGTTCCCTTGGCTCTCGATACGCTCGACTTGGTTCGGCACTGGCTCCTCCGGCAACGAAAGCTGCCTAAATCGGCATTCCCCATGCCATATATCGCCATAGGTGTTCTGTGGGTTGTAAATAGTTTCGTCCGCAGCATCATGCTGTTTTGCTCGGCAAATGCGATGCACTGCTTCACCGTACCCAACTTGTCGCGAACCTTATAGGCCCACATATTTTTAATTTGCAGCGCGGTTAATTTGTTGCCTCTTGCTGCACCAGTGCTTGTTGATGGTAATTAAGACAAATATAATAGAACTTACCGTAACCAAAAGAAATGAAATAAACCAAGGCGTATTTAACAAGGTGGTGTTGGCCGTATATAAGTAAAAACACACACTAACAAATTATACGCTGATGTCCATACTGTCATTGGTATGAGTTACAACAAACACATCATTTTGACGTAATGGCCTCCACGGCGAAAAACTCAGCTGTCGCCCCAACACCACCTTGTTTAATACACCTTGAAATAAACGAAAGATAGCTATGCCGCTTTTGTGGAAATGGAAAACAACCGTAAATTAAATAGAAAGAGCGTCAGAGAGAGGTTGCCACATGAATAAAATTTACAGTGAAATTTAATGTTACGACGACGTTTAAACGGCACCGCCATCTACGTTTTGTATTCGTTTAAATCGCCCGATTAAATATTTCAAAATGCACTATATACATTAAAATATATTTTTACCATAATATTAATATATATATCACCGATTTAAAAGAAATTCTTAAATATATGTGCATAAATAAGACCGTGAAATTAATATTTTCCTTTTCGCCTTCAATCCCGTAATGCATCACAAAGTATTTTTGGCTAAAAAGAACTATTAACATTTTCAACGATGTGGCACCTCATTCATGGCGGCCATCGCTGAACAATTGTGTGTTTACGATTCTTTGAGAATAGAAAAATATTTTAAGATCACTTTTATAAGCATTAAGATGTGCATCCATTTGTTTATGAAGAAAAGATGGTGTATTAATAAAAAGAAAAGTGATTAGTGCAGTGTTTATAAAAAAATAATTGTGAAGCACTGGGGAAATTTTAATAACGAATAACTTAAAAACTATTAGCATTTGTACACAAAATGTTGATGATATCGGTCAATGAGCACCTCCTCAACACCCCCTGCGAATTTCATAAAAAAATTCGTAATACTTTGGGTGATATCGGAAATGGTTCATTATAGGAAATCTCAGCCAAATGGTTTAAGCTTAAAAAATTTGCATAAAAATATTTAAAAAAAATAAGAACTTAAATGTTGAACGGAATCGTAATAATGAGATTTTTGATGCTGTTTTTCAACTTTGGCATAAGAAAAACTTGAATAACTGAACCTAAGTTATTTCGATTTAGACTTTTGAGGTAAAAAAGTGGAAAAAATATAGTGCACTTCAAATAAATATATATAGTATTTTACTTTTAAGAGAAAGTAAACACGATTTTCAAGTGATGGAACAGTTCTTCCTGTGAATGCCGAAGTTGTTGGAATAAAGAGAAGAAATGAAAAAATTTTAAGTAAATTTGTTAATTCTTTCTCAGTTATGTTACCTTTTTTGGATATAAACTCACAATGACCTTTACTTTAAAGAATATATCATTTAATATTGTTATTTCAGTATAAAGGTCATCCATAATACAAATTTTTTCATGCAAATTACTGAGATACATTTCTATTTGTAATTGAAGAAATATAGTATAGTTTTGAGAAATCATTGGAATGGTATTTTCTCACCCTTTTTATTTCTTTGCTAATAACTCATGCATGAAAGAGAAAGGTAGGATGAACGAGCGTCATTCTGAGTTGAATTAAGATGTGTTGGTATTTGAAAAAAAATAAAAATAATTGCGACATGAATGATTTTTTTTGCACAAAAATAAAAATAGTGGGAAAATAGCTTTCTACCGAAACCCTACAAGTATAAATCAGAATAGTTTTGGCCTAGTTATTAAAGTTTTTCGTAAATCAATCATTGAAAAAAGTAAAACACAGCTTCGAAAATCTCTTTATTACGATTCCGTTGAAAAGATTTTTAAATATTTGTATGCATATTCTTTAAGCTTAATCTGTTTTGTCATCTGATGGAATTTTTTTCAAAAAGTTCTTGAGGAAACTGTTTTTATTCATAAGAAACTCCAATTTTGGAGGTATTTTCAAATCGGTCCATCTCACCTAAATCTTAATATTTTTCCGAAATGTTTTGGTGGACGTCTTCAAATATAATAGATTTTGTAATCCCGCTGGAAAAATCACAATTTTTTTTGGTGATGCAGTCTAATGTACATACGTATTTCATGGGTTCAAAATTGTGAATAAAACGTGAAAATTTAACGTTATAACCTTAAGGTTATACTTCATATTTTTCTATCTTTGTCCTTACCTCTACCCTTTTCGTTGTAATTACATTTATGTTATTTTGTTTTCCTTTATACGCAACAAGTAATTTTTAGCAAAAAAAAAACCGACTTCAACTCCCATGTAAAAAATATATATATATATATATAT
>NW_016158284.1:24517-32769 GCF_001687245.7 Rhagoletis zephyria | reverse complement strand
AAAAAAAAAAAAAAAAAAAAAAAAAAATATTCCGACGAACTGATAACCTCCTCCTTTTTTGGAAGTCGGTTAAAAAGAAGTTCTGCGCAAAAAGACTTCCGCCCCCCTTTTCCGGCAACAGAGAAATGACAATTCTACTTAGTAAGGGTTATAATTCCTAAGCACGGCCGAAGGCCGCCTACGCAGAAAGAAGATCTGGCAAAACTAATTCCGCCCCTCTTTTCCGGCGACACAGAAAGGATAATTCTACTTAGTAAGCGTTATAAGCCCTAACACAGAAGGGAGAATTCTACTAAATAATTGCTTGTATCCACATCGTGGAATCTCAGAAAATGTGGCGTCTATTAAGTAATGATTCTCAGTTATACCCAAGTACATGGTTGTAATATTAGATCGCCTATAGGCGTTGACAAGAAAATAATGGAAGGAAAGCCAGCTTCTATGACAGTTTTTTGATAAACATTTTATCATTACTTTTGCACATTCCAAATTCTTTTGGTTTGCGAAAATGCATGAGTGATTTGGAATTTGTGGCCTTTTCGTTTGGAAATCACAGCACACGGCAGAGCGCGCGAGTGACGAAAGCAGCCACAGTAGCATGCTGAAATGACTCGCTTATATATACACGAGATTTTTTAAGTTTTTATCCAGACTCCAATCGACATGTTTGAGGTATCGTTGGTCTTGCAGAGTGTGTCCAGAAAATATTCAAGTTTTATAAAAGTTTCGAGTTATGAAAGCTGAACTAGAAACAAAAAATTTATGATATCAATTTTGTGACGAAAATTATACACATTTATTTAACTGCCCTGGAAACTGACGAAAAATAGTCTAGTAATAGTAATAATTTTCGTCACTAAATTGATATAATAAATTTTGTTTTTCTAGTTCAGCTTTCGTCACTCGAAAATTTTACCTCAAAGAGGTGTTTTATTTGATATGTCACTCCTTATATAGTGACATAACCCCAAGTAAAAATTGGGTTTATGTTACTACACGAGGAGTGACATATTTAGTACCAAATTTCAATACTGGAGCTATGCCACTTGGGGCTATGTCACAGCACCACACCGGGCGCCTAAATGCATGCTGTGTATTGCTGTATGTGCAAAAATTTCATAAATTTAATGAATGAAATTTTTACACATGCACATCTCAACTGCCATGTAATAAAGCTTTCTTAAGTTATTATTTGATGGCATTTCAAAGTATGCTTGGCCTAGTCTGGTTCATCCTCCGGACACTGCTTCCGCAGTTTTTTGCGCTCTCTGCATGGCTTACAACCTTGTGGTGACAACTGATTACTATTCTATTTCTAAGTTTTCTTTGAATCAAAAATATTCAAAATGGGTTGGAAATATATAATCTCTCTACTGCAAATAGAACAAAATCGCCTCCCAAAAAGTTGCTTCCTTAGACTGGTTTATTATCATTTAAACACAAATGCGGAACCTGAATACAAGTGGGTAACACAATTCAACCAATTCTTAAACAAAATTGGCTTATCTCATATATGGGAGACGCTGAGCTCGGATGCCTGGAAAGCTTTAGAGCAACTAGCTTTTGAGCGCATTGATCGTCTTTTGAAATTTCACCCTCCATGAACTGTAAAATTTTACGATCACTCGACGAAAGTGTGGCCCCATATCTTCTCTTTAGGAACAACTTCTACATGAGTAAAATGTTTGCCCAAGTTCGCCTGTCGACGAAGTACAACATAAGGTTTTGCATCGAAGGCCTGGTTTATAAAATAGACCCAAATGCTTTATGTACCCAGTGCAATTTAGATAAAATGGAAAGCCTAGAGCATCTGCTCTTCAAGTGCCGAATTTATTGTTGTTAACTGTTTGCGATTCAGAGCCAACATATTAAATGATTAAGTGCCGGTTATTCAATGTCTGATTAGCACAAATCGGAGGTAGAAGCTCCGGTTAAGTACAACGACTGCTTTATCGATCACATGTTATATGCATGATGTCGAAAACGTCGATAATGATGTTTAACCGGCAAGTAGTGATAACCAGACATTGAACAACCGGCCCTAAATTGTGTAAACTACTGAAACTTTTTATTTTTAATTTTTTAATACTTCGTAAAATACTTCCACTTTTATTTATGTAGTTGCCAACTTGGTCCTTTAAGCACTAGATTTAGTGCTTAGTGCCTAGTGCCTGCTTTGTAAATGTACTAACATGCAACCATGATTGATAAAGAGCTGAAGTTGGAAACCCACGTTCTTGTTAAGTTGAATTCACGTTGAAAATGCTAGTACCTACGCAGGTAAGTTAAGCATTTCTTTTCTAATTATTTGTACAAATTTTGACTTTTTTACCACCTAAGTAAAACGCATCGTATCTTGTAGATGTTTTGGTGCAAAATCCAAATATGGCCTCAGAATTGCTCTAGGACGTTTTCTAGTTAAGGCATCATTTAGTATTACTCTTCCCCTTTAAAATTTATTTCAGTTTGTTGCGATTAAATTTTTCTTTCTCGAGATATGCATACCAGTTTTAATGTGCAGTACTTCGGTATTATTTACTTCGTAAGCATGAGTCATCATGGCATGTGTGTTCAAAGGTCATGAAATCGAAAAAGTTGTGTGTATTGCTTTATGCTTGGAAATATTGTTTATTAACCGACTTCCAAAAAAGGAGGAGGTTATCAGTTCGTCGGAATATTTTTTTTTCTTTTTTTTTTTTATGTATGGGTTATGCGGTAGTTATGCGGTAACATAACTTTAGACCACGTCAAACGATTTCGATAATTCTTTTTGCATCGGAAAGGTAGTGTCTCAGAGGTGGTCCCATACTAATCTGGTTGAGATCCGATCAGTGGATCATGAGATATATATATATATATTTATTTTTTTATATGGGAGTTGAAGTCGGTTTTTTTTTTGCTAAAAATTACTTGTTTTTTTACTTTTTGTTAAATTCAATCTGTTATGAAAGAAGTATCCTTTGATTCAAAAAAATTTAGAGCTTTTAGTGTGGAAAAAAGCTTTTTTCCAAGTTTCAGTGCTTTTTGAAACTGAAAGGTTGACAACACTGCTTTGAATACAAAACAGGAACAGAAATGGAGCCTTCTTGTTCAAATATTTATGCAATACAAAGTGATCTTGAGTCAGCGATCAGCGTTTTTTTCCGACTTCTAACACCCCTATTCTGCAACTCTTTCGTATTCGGATTTTGCTACGAATCGTAGAAATAGTATGCTGCAATCCAAATCGTATGTTCGAACTTTTGAAATTCGTAACAATGGCATGCCTAAAAACGAACGAGTAGGGAATTGACAGCTTTTTTGCGTAATTTGGTACGAAAACTATTCTGTGTCGGAAGCGATATAAAAGATGTAAATCGATGAGTGTTTGCAGGAAATATAAGTGGTGTTCTTTTAAACAGATAAATTTGCATCTCGCTTATACGTATATTTTTATCCACTGATTTATATAAACGAACAAAAAAGAATGTTTGTTGCCCCTCATCGAGAATCTTGAATCCAAACCCATAACCCGAATCGAAAAACTTTAACATACACGCGTAATCAAAGGATTATAATTTATTTAAAAGAAATGTTTCAAATTTCAAAACATTAGTTTATTAATAAATTCGGTTCGCACTATGCACTTTTTTGTAAATTTCGATGTGGGTTCTGCGCAAATATACTGTGGATGGCGTAGCCGGAGTTATATGCACAATAAATGTTGTATGCCTCTGAGATGCTCCTCTTCTCCGGCAACACAAAGGATAATTCTACTTAGTAAGGGCCGTTTTCTTAAGTAACCTGTAAGTTTAAAGCTCACTTTATATTTAAAGGTTGCATTAAAATTTGNTCAAAGCATACTGAGCATCTTTCTCTTTGACACCATGTCTGAAATCCCACGTGATCTGTCAAATACTAATGCATGAAAATCCTAACCTCAAAAAAATCACCCGTTACTACTTATACCCGACAGCTGCGCATATCTTTGTGAAATCATGTCCATAGCGCGTTATTATTGGAAATGCAATAGAATCCATCGTTTCCTTCAAAATATGTAAAATTAAAGAATTTTACAATAAATAAGCACTTGATGAGTANTGAATCCAAACCCATAACCCGAATCGAAAAACTTTAACATACACGCGTAATCAAAGGATTATAATTTATTTAAAAGAAATGTTTCAAATTTCAAAACATTAGTTTATTAATAAATTCGGTTCGCACTATGCACTTTTTTGTAAATTTCGATGTGGGTTCTGCGCAAATATACTGTGGATGGCGTAGCCGGAGTTATATGCACAATAAATGTTGTATGCCTCTGAGATGCTCCTCTTCTCCGGCAACACAAAGGATAATTCTACTTAGTAAGGGCCGTTTTCTTAAGTAACCTGTAAGTTTAAAGCTCACTTTATATTTAAAGGTTGCATTAAAATTTGTGATTGTGTCTGAAGTAAAGCATTTTATTTTTGGTTTTCTATTGGTTTACAACCAAGAAAAAAACATACGTCAAAAACCGATAATATAAATGCTTAACTTTAGACATAGCTTTATTTTTAAAGTTAAAGGATATTTCAGAAAACGGCCCTAAGGGTTATAATCTCTAAATAAGCGCGGCCGAAGGCAGAAGCAAGCGCAACAGGTGGTGGACCTAACAAAGTGCATGTTTTCAACGGCTTGGAAGATGTTATTACATTAACTGGATTGAGAACCAGCTCTTCAGGCATAGGGGGAGTTCTGGCTTGTGCTTCAACAATTCAACCAGAAGCTGACATAGATTCTAACGGGTGATTTTTTAAGAGCTTGATAACTTTTTTTTTAANCGAACCGAACACTGATTTTGGTAATAAAATTCAATGATTTGCAAGCGTTGCTCGTTAGTAAGTCTATTCATGATGAAATGTCAAAGCATACTGAGCATCTTTCTCTTTGACACCATGTCTGAAATCCCACGTGATCTGTCAAATACTAATGCATGAAAATCCTAACCTCAAAAAAATCACCCGTTACTACTTATACCCGACAGCTGCGCATATCTTTGTGAAATCATGTCCATAGCGCGTTATTATTGGAAATGCAATAGAATCCATCGTTTCCTTCAAAATATGTAAAATTAAAGAATTTTACAATAAATAAGCACTTGATGAGTATTTTTTTAATTCCTTTCCACTTTGTTTTCTTTCATTCAGCTGTCTTCGAAAAACAACTTATAGCTGCCAATGCTGCACATGTTTCCGCAAGGGTTGCAGCATGTGGATGTAACATAGCTACGAATTACGAATTAGGAAAATTCGGGTTCTAGAATAAGGGTGTAAGTATTAAAACACGCCTTTTCTTTTTTTTTTTTTGAGTAGTAAAAAAATTAATTTTTTGGGAGTATTTTGATATTTTGGGGAGTATCCCCAAATGTTTTTGGAAATCTTTTAAACTTAACCAACTTAATGCCACTTAAAGGTTTAAAAAATTGGTTCCGTGTAGAGCGAGGTAAAATTTACTGGGGGCAGAGATATAGACATTTTTCTCAATGTCCAAGGATAGCACGCAGCCTTCGGTATTCCCAGCCATTTTCAGTTCTGAAGGACAGGGAAAACCTGATGGAAAATAGGTGGAGGGGCATTGCCCAAATGCGCGCAAGTCATTGGCCAGCCTTTTAGAGTAGGCAATGCAAGTCGCAGCTAAACTATATTGGTAAATATAACGAATTTATTTAACTCTCCATACTCGTTCGTGTCACGTCACACGGGAATTCCTACTGATTCGGTTTGAAAGACCTTGGATCAAGTATTTCATAGCCCGCAACCAGTTATACCACTCAGTAAAAGTGTAGCTACTCCATTAAGCAAGTAAGATTAGGGATGTCGGAAAAATATGGATACAGCGATATGTCGATGCATCGGTGTTTTTTGAAAACTGGAACATTGAACCGACATTCCAAAATTGCACAAAAAAATGGCTCAAAAAAGTTCCGTTAGAGAAATAATTAGCTCAGTTACAAATTTCGTACAATTTTGCTTACTTTGTTGTGAAACATTATCTGAAATATCCTATGAAAATCGATGTACATTTCGACGCATCGAATCAAAGAAAAAATGTATTTTTGCCACTGACATCCCTAAGTAAGATAGCACAAACCGCTGAATGGTGTTGGAATACACCTTATTTGCCCTTCCTGTCTTGAGAAGCTGAAACAGCAGGCTCCTTTCTGTGCTTCGGCCCCACCTCGGTAAGTGCGGTATATTTACTCTTATTATAGCCTAAGTGCTGTTTCCTGCACGACGCACAAACGAGCTTTTCCTCCAAGAGTTAAGAGAGTTTTATACCCAATATAAATTTCTCCCTGCAGTCGTAAGATTTAAATAATACTGTAAATGGCATAAGAAACCATATCAATACGTGAAAGGAAAAGTGTGATCGCAAATTATTCCAAGCACTGTGCTTTAGCAGTGTTCAATGTGACATCGTTTGAGTCACTTTATAAATTTTAATAAGAAAGTTAACTATCTCACAAAATAGTGGTATAATCGTTCCTTGGGGAGTATGGGAGTATGAATGACAAACTCGTCCTCGTTCTGTAGCAAATTTGGTACATACATATGTACTAATGAAAACAAATCTAATCAGATGTTGTAGTAACATTGCTCTTTGATATACTGATGAACATGTAGTCCAATATTAGAGATGAATTGGAGAATGATCTTGGATATCAACTTGAGGATTAATAAATATTTGTTTGGTGTTTATTGGGATACCTGCACTTTTCTCAAAAATTAGATTCTTATATAAAAATCCACCTAGGACTTAACTGTCATCGGTGATATTAATTCTGACCTTGTATAGCGCTTGACGGAAGAATTTACTATTGCATGCATAGCAAGTGAAACAATTCAAACTGTAAATTAAAAAGGGAAATAGTAAAACCCCCAATTTAAAAATTTGTTATTGTAATACGATATTTATTTAACTAAACGTGTAAAAAATAAAATTCTAAATTTTTCTATGTCGCGACAATTAAAAAGGAGAAATTTGAGACCAATTGGAGAACCATATTTGAGATCCCAGTTGACAACTATCTTTTTCTCAACTTGAGAAACAGTCCTATTTCCATACAAAGAAAAATGTCCTTTTTATTGGGAACGCTATGATTCTCCACCCGAGATACTGGTAGGAAGCAACGTTGGAGTTTTTAGAAATACCTTAGTTCCCAACTGAACTTCAAGTTGAGCTCAAACGAAAAAGTTTTATTTGGATATGTGAGGATGATAGCAAGGCGAATTCAAATAAGGTGGTGTTACCGGATGGTTAATTGAAAACGAATAAATAAATTATAAATCGGCAAAAAGAATAAAATCAAAAGAAATGAACGTTCAATTTCCAACCTAACCTATGTAACTGAATCGCCTAAGCTTTGCTGTGCCATGGTTATACATCAAATTTTATGGTACTCAGCAGTGTTGCCAGAATTTTTTGGGCGGACCGACTAAGGGCTGTTACCTCAAGTAATCTGTAACTTCAAAGCTCATTTTATATTTAAAGGTTGCATTAATATGTTTGATTGTGGACAAAAAAAACGGTTATAATGTTTTAACTAGAATTCACATGTTTCACACACACAAGTAGAAAGACTGTAGATTCATTAAATTATTTTTAGTTGACAAAGGAAGGTTATACTGTACACCACTTGTTAATCATAAAAACAGAGACTGGTAAATTAATTACAAATTATTTTCGTTTAACACGTAAATCTGTGAAAAGGCTGCGGAAAACAAGACAACATTATTTCGAGAAAAGAAAACGCTATTCATTCATATCTAACAAGCCGGTCGTTTTTTAAGTTTTAATAATTAAACTATTAAATTTTATTTTGATGCCCATATATTCGATACGTTGCCATTTTTATGACCTGCTCACTCTCTGCACATGCCTTTCAGTGAGCAATAACAAGCAACAATAAAGTATGTTGGCAGTAGAGATGGGCACGGGCTTAAATTTTCAGGCCCGGCCCGGCACGAGTGCAAAATCAACTTTCAAAAACACGCGCGAGCCCGCACATTAAGTATTTTAGTGGGGCCCGGCCCGTCCCGGCACGACGGGACATGTCCCAGCCCGGAAATAAAGAGCCAACTTTTATTGTATGTATACATATGTATGTACATATTTTTATACCCGAGCGCACTTGTGCACAAGGGTATTATAACTTTGTTCACATAACGGTTGTTTGTAACAGGCAAAACGAATCGAGATAGATATAGACAAATGTATACATAAATGATCAG
>NW_016158284.1:21809-24492 GCF_001687245.7 Rhagoletis zephyria | reverse complement strand
AAAAATAAGAATATTACAAAATTTTGGCAAATGGGCGTAGCCACGCCCACTTATGGTTACATGTGTATATCTTGGTAACCGCTACACCGATTTCTTCCAAACTTGGCACAGTTGTTGCTCCTGGCACAGCATACCAAATGGCCGAAAATTTCTAAAATCGGACAATAACCACGCCCACATCCCATATAACGGTAATTTCGAGAAATACAAAATCTTCGATAAATCAGTAAATATTGAAGCTAATTTATTCAAAATTGATGGTTGCAACAATTCTTTACCAATAAATACGTTTACGACAAAATTTTGGAAAATGGGCGTAGCACCGCCCACTTGTGATCACATATATGTATCTCGCTAACCGTTCTAGCAATTTGTACCAAGCTCGGTATGGTTATTGTGCTTGCCACATAAAAGCAAACCGTTGAAAATTGTTGAAATCGGACTAAAATTGAGCCCGCTTTTCATATAACGGTAAATTTCAGAAATGCTTGAAATTTCAATATTTCGAAATTTAAGGACGCTAATTTACTTAAAATGTATACACCCCGGCTTATCATGTAGCGGTAGCTTTCGGAAAGGTGGAAAACATATATTTAATACTTGCGCCGGGTATTTAATGTTCGGCTCCGCCCGAACTTAGACTTTCTTACTTGTTTATTTTGTGTTTATGTATGTATATTTACTTAAGCGAATCAATTTTATACATCAAAATTTTTATAATATATTGGAAGGTATTGTATGTACCATGATAAAAACATTAGAAGGTAAAACCATTCTCTCAATTCGTCGGCCATGATTTTTTTCTGACGTTTGCAAACATTTTAAATTCATATAAAATTGAAAATAAAAAAATGAAATTGTTCACAGTTGTTGTTGTTTGAGATTAAAAATGAGAATGTGTGTGTGAGCCTGAGCTCGAATTTTAAAATTATATTGTTGGCAAACGTCAGACTGCCTCTCAATGATTTTACCTTGTAATGTTTTTATCATGGTATGTACAGATATGTAAACAAAACTACTAAGTATCTAATTTTTTCTATCGGTTTCCTAATATTTCTTTTTTTGCTTTTCTCTTATCAAAAGAGTTTTAAGAGTTTTTGTATAAAAACAAAAGCTTATCTAAATTTGTAGTATTAGCAACGGGCTTTTTCGTGCTTATTCGTGCTTTTATGAAATTTAACTGAACGCCCATGCACGCACGAGTTCGTGCTGTCAGCAAATATTCCGGCCCGTACCCAAGGGCTTACGCAGGGGCCCGCCGGGCCCTTGCCAAAAGCCCGGCCCGTGCCCATCTCTAGTTGGCACCATGACACAATTATTCACAGGTATTGTCTACCTAGAGAGTCGAAATGCGTGGTCTTCTATTCTCCTTCATGTTGCGAATAAAACTTCATCCTTCCAAAATACTTCTTTAGAAAAAATTCATTAACCCAAATATGAACTGGAACGCGATATTTTAGCAAGTTTTGCCTATTTTTCTTTAGTTAATTTACTGTTTAATATTTTTTTATGAATATATAGCTGATGACTTAAAAAACACCATATACAACCAAATTTCAGACTTTGTGTAAAAATTATGAAAATTCTGAAAAATTTCAGCAAAATTTGTAAGGTTTTAATCATCTAAAGTATTGCGTCCCAATTTATATGTAATTGGGTCACTCAAACTAAAAATCATTGAAATCGGTTCACTATCTAAAGACTTTTCGGGTTAGAAAAAATTATCTTTAAATATTATATAATACAGTCCGACATGAAATTTTTCTCCGAGATAAGACTAGCCATTTCTAAGATATTTTGGATCGCTAAATTTAAAAAAATAGAAACTTGTGTATATATTTGAATTTTTATAAAATAAGGCAATTAGAAAATAGCAAAATCGGCTAACAAATCGGCTGCCGGCTAAACCGAATTTTCTCCGACTGTTTGCTGTCGCAACCGGCTAAATATAGCCGGAAAACAGCTCAACTGGCAACACTGGTACTCAGGTTTTTTAAAGAAATTTCACTTCTATCACGTCAACGGTGCTACTTTTTATTGTACTAATTCCTACTGATTATACCTAACGTTAAGGACAGAAAATGTTGGAAATGTACCTATAAGCACTAGTGCATATATACATACATACAAGACGTGTATATAAATATTGTGGCTTATCCTCAACGGATTTATGTATGTGCAATCAGCCCGTTGTGCTCACCAGAGCAGCCCAATTTGTTGGCTATAATTAATGAGAAAACTTGTATAACCTTTCGTTCCTTGTACTGAAGCGTTTGTGTTTTTATAGAATGTAGTAAGTTCGCTAGCAAGTGTATGTACATAAGTACTGAATCGACTGAAATCGATTAAATCGCCAACAAATTGTTTGAAGTACAGTTCGTACGCCTCGGTTGTTTCTTTGTTTGACTATCGCGCTACTTCCACCTTATGGCTCTTATCTCGAAAATCATCAGCCGTTGCTATTGTCCTTTATTACTACAGTTAATTGTACACACGTCAGCAGACTAAAGTATACGGTGGTTAATTTATTTCTCTAGTCAACACTTTCGACTTTCTGGTTTTCCTATGGATAACAGCTGATTGTGATTTGATTACTTAAGGTATTTGTCAGCAGTTGGGTTGGGAGCTGACAAGGTCAATCAGAGTGCCTTAAACGTGCTGTACGATTGCAATTAAAGAAATA
>NW_016158284.1:0-21784 GCF_001687245.7 Rhagoletis zephyria | reverse complement strand
TCAAAGCATACTGAGCATCTTTCTCTTTGACACCATGTCTGAAATCCCACGTGATCTGTCAAATACTAATGCATGAAAATCCTAACCTCAAAAAAATCACCCGTTACTAAAAACATACCAAGAAAATGTATGCCTCTGGCCAAAAATATTCGTTGGTCTGTCGAAGGGAGGTTTTCACACCTGGTGGTTTTTCAATACTGTTCGCTTCAAAGCCACCAATTGGCGACAAATATGCAAATCGCGCTCGAATTCATTTCAATGAGGAAGATTTGCATTTAATGGGAAAACCACGGAATGCAGCTTAAACTTTAAAAGGATGTTTGATATTGATGTCGGCAACAAAAGTAACAAGTAAAAAGTAAAGGAAAAGACTTGCCAATGCAAATGAAATTTGAAGGAACCCAAATAAATTTGAATGATATTAAAAAGAATATGAATGGTACTATAAACACACCGATTAAGCAGGGAGTCAATAAGTATATGTACAAAAAAAATCAACGTACGGAGAAGAGTAGTTATGCAAAAATATCAAAAGAAAGCAATCGAACTTTAAGTTGATAGCTATGGCAAGAAAAGTACTAGTATATTTGACTGATATAAAATATAGCATTTTGTGTTACAAAGTCTGTGTACAGCTTGGTAATGTCGGTCTCATAAAAATCAATTGGAGCTTTTATACATAAATATATACACCCATACAGGCAAAATGTAATAAACGGTGTGGTACTATTAAACTTTTAATAAGGTCGTAGTGAAAATACACACACCCACATACCTATGTGCATGTATACATAGATTTTTGCATAATTCGTAGATTCATTTAAAAACTAAAGTAAATAAAAGTCATTAGCGTTCCACTTTTCCAATTTTTACTGAAGTCAAAGCTGCTGGTAAGAAAAATGACAAGGGTTACCATTCTTACGCAAATGTTTTTTCCCAAATTGCCTAAATACATATGTACATTACACGTCATTTGATTAACTTCACCTTTAGCTTAATAATTTGTGGTCAGAATATCGTAAATAATATGAAAAAACCAATAAGAGCTTATATGGACACATCTCCCGTATCGGACGATTTAGCGTTATGAAATATATTAAATTGATCGCTATCAAAAAATTTATCAAAATGAAATATATGTATATCAAATTGTTTAAAATCCCTTGAGAAAGAAATAACTTTTGTGTGATTCATTTTCTTTAAGTTCAGTTTATTAAGTAATATAAGGAAATTTTCGAAAACTCAAAATTAGCGATATTTTTAGTTTTTGCGATGTTGTTTTGTCCAGGGCTTGAACCCAGGCCCTCTGAAGTGCTAGCACGCAATGCTAACCACTACACCATGACGGCTGGCAGGAGCTTTATTTACCGGTAACCATTTAGTTTACGATCATAGTGGCAAAAAATATTTTAAGTTCTCTGTAAAACTTTTTTATTGAGGTAGCCTAATGGTGGAAACATTTTTTCTCCTTGCAGTTAGGGGAACGAAGGGTATTGTAGATTCAGCGGCTATTGGGGACCAACTATTTAATCATTACATTAGTCATTACAATTGTAAGAAAACTTTGATGAACAATAATATTCATCCCAATTTTTAACAAAGATTTTTTTTACTTAGCTGACATTGCACGGACTTCATTCCCTGATTTTATCATTAGCATTCCCTGACTTTATCATTAACAGCCGCACTCAGAGTCGTTTATGCTGATGCCAGATAAAACTTTGTGGCTTGCGTAAAATTTATAACATTAGTTGCGTTCCAGATAACTTCGTGTAAAAACCTGTAAAACTGTCAAATAATAAGAAGATTACTCTCTTGGAGCGAGAGCGAAACAATTAGTCTGTTCCTTTGAACTTCGGACTAAAACCTGTGGAACTGTCAAACTACAATTTTACTCTCTCAAGTGAGAGTAAAAGGAGAACAGATGCAGAAGTGCAAGGGAACGCAAAAAGGACTATTTCCTGTAAAAACGTCAGTCGGTTTGTTTACATGCCAATGGTACAACACTGATTTGGCTGAAATATCACTAAATAATTGTTAAAATCTATACATATTCAAATATTTCGTTGTTTACTTCCATTTTTTAACAAATATAAGGTTCTTTGCTTTCACCGCTTTCTGTTTTTGTTTGCACATGTAAATCAGCTGATCGTTTGCCACTTTTCATGACCTTACAGGAAAAAAACTCCGGATTAAATCATGTAACTTCTGACTAGGAACAGTTGCTCAGTTACTCTCCCAAAAGTGTTGCCACTTACAGGTTTTATGTCAATAGGAACGACTTCCTGTAAGTTCTGACTAAATCCTGTAAACCGGACTGCTATTGGAACAGACTAAATAAAAGTCACCTGGAACGCGAAAACCCACTTTTCTTGTAACTACTTCCATTTTTTTTAATATAAAGCGCCATGGAGGCGATCAAATATCTTTATCAACCGTTTCGCGTTATGCTTGGCAGATAACAAGCGCACTTGCCTTCTGATCGTCGTGGTGAGTAAGAGCGCGGAAAAGAAAAAGAAATTAGGAGTGTACTCGTACGCCCAACTATCTAAAGTTTTAGAAAACTTTTACTGGTTTTGCGTTCTCGTACCCAAAAAACTTGCAAAGTAGGGAAAATTGATAGAGCAAAATGTGAAAGAGAGCTGCAAATTTCTGCTGGAAAAATTTTTCCCAGCTAAAACTTGCAAGTAAGAAAATCAGCTGATCACAAACACATGTTTGTAAATAAACAAAAGAAAATATGGCATTTTTGAGTTATTTATTGCAAATTTTATTATTAATGCTAGTATACAACGAAAAAGTGAGTAAATTTAATATGCACAACGTTGGTTGTGTTTATTTTTCGTTAATTTGCTATTAATCTCCAGTTTGTTTACTTTAGTGTGTGCTGAACATGGTTGCCGTATGACATTTTTCGTTTGTACCATAATTTACACTTAAATATACCAAAATAGATTCAAATGCAGCATGCTGAAATGTTGTTTTGCTGAAGTTTTCGGTTTTGGTATGTTGATTGTTGAAATGAAAATTTTATAATTTTAAAACTACATCTGTGTTATATCTATTACATTGTGTTTGGAGGAGATACTCTTGTTTTTGAATGCGTCACCATGTGATATCACGAATAATTATGAGAAAAATAACTTATTCATATAATTAATTTGTATTTTAAAAAGATTTTTCTTATCGAAAACTATTCAATTATATAAAATGCCAAATCGGGGGAAAATGTACCAAACAGAAAATAAATTGCCAAATTAATCACCAGTGGCAACTGTGCAACTGATCAGCTGTTTCGAAGGTTGCAAGTTTTGCAAATTTTGCGTTCTCGTACTTCTGTTGATATTTCGTCTCTTTGAGAGCGAATGCTGCTAAATTCTCAGAGCTTTTGCTGCTGGAGAATTTTGTCCTCTCAATACGCGTACACACCTATTGTTTGTTGAATTGAGAGTTTATTTGAACGTTTGCGGGCAAGACACGGGCCAACCTCATACATATGCAATGCTTGACGTATTTATTTGATTGTCTCCGTGGCGCTTAAAGTTCTGTTTTTGTTTACAAATGCAACCCTGCCTATCGTTTGACACTTTTCATGTACGTGCAGGAAGAAAAACTTCGGACTAAAACCTGCAACTTTTGACTGAGAGAGAGATAGCAAGTTATTCTCACAAATGTGGTTTAAATTACAGTTTTTTTGGCACCTGGAACGCTTTCCTGCAAAAAAAACCTGAAACGCAACTTTTGCCAAGAAAGCGCAAGACGCAAAAGGTATGCCATGATGAACGCCAAGAAAACAATTGTGTACTGCTTTTCACGCGTAAAGAAAATTTCTGTGTATTTTATATAGGTATTTTGTTTTAAAAATATCAGCAGGGTAATTAAATTTTATGTTTCTGCATAAAAATTCGAATTTGAACGACACGAAATAAATATTAACCCAGCTGATGATCAACGCGCGCAAAAAGATGGGAGTTGGTCACTTCGCGCTGCATCTAGGGTTCGAACGATATTATCGATATTGAGTAAGTCTCGATACTGAGGGTATAAAAATTAGTACTTTAATACTGGATACCTTATTTGGTGATTTTACTCGATACTTTCCAAAGTACTCGTAGTATCGAATACTTTTTAAAAAACACACTTTAAATTTTGTCTTCCATTAGCAACCCAATTTTCTTTGCTTATATGGATTACTATCATTCAATTAAAAAATAAACTGAAATTTCGTGTGGTCTGTTACATAACATAAACCAAATAAGTTAAAGTTTAATGGCGTTATTGATAAAAAATCAAGTAGGCTTAAAGAGCTTAAATAAAATGACACTTTCATACATTTTTCAGTTTATAGTTTATAAACCTTTTTTATTTTTTATGAATAAGGCCATAAAACTTTACTTTAAAGTTCACGAAAATACAGAATTTTTAGAAACTTTTAGGGTATGCAGTTTTGTAACCTATTCAACTTTCCGTGTGGCCTACTACCGTTGACTTTTAATTAAAACTTGCACAATATTATACAAAATTGAATAGGCTACAAAAATGCATACCCACAAAGTTTCCAAAAATTCTTAATGAAATTTAAAATTCGTGAAAGTAAATATGTGTGTACATTTAACGTTTAAATTACTTCTAACGTGGAAGTAAGTTCTGCCATGAAATAAAAATCAAATATTTTAAATGTCTATTGTTTTAATTTCAGGAAATAACTAGATATACGATTGAAGAACAAAATAATTTTAGTATCCCAAAAACGTATTTTAATGAGTCCGATACTGAGTAGTATCGACACTTTTTCCCTGATACTTTTAGAGTATCGATACCATGAGCTCGATGCCAGAACGAGTACTCAGTATCGATACCAAAGCCTGAAATTTCGAACCCTAGCTGCATCTAAAACCATCTATGTGGCATGCTTCGTGCATTTCCATATATTTCATCTTAGCGGTCAAAGCAAATCTGTAACGCAAAGCGAAGCAAGCGTTTAACCTGTCGTCAGCTTTAATGATTACTTACGGTGTTCAGTGTTTCCGTTTTGATCTATATACTTCAAAAGTGATACGTGCTTGAGCAAATTTTCGGAAGATACTTTATTTTTTCGCGAGATACTTAAATTTTTCGCGTTGTGCAAATTTTGATACATCTTAAAGAGAAAAAATTTATGTATGCATTTTTAATTTACTTTACTTGGCTCATAAATAGCTCTGCAGATGCGGAGCGTATATTTTCAGATTTAAAATTGATCCAGTATGAAAAGAGAAACATAATTTCCTTACAAACTGTTGAGAATATGGGCGTATTCATAGTAAAAATCATGATAAAAACATAACAAGGTAAAACCATTGAGAGGCAGTCTGACGTTTGCCAACAATATAATTTCATAATTCAAAACTCAAACTCACACACTCATTCTCATTTTCAATCTCAAACAACAACAGTTGTGAACAATTTAATTTTTTTTATTCTCAATTTCATATGATTTTAAAATGTTGGCAAACGTCAGAAAAAAAATCATGGCCGACGAATTGAGAGAATGAACTTACCTTGTAATGTTTTTATCATGGTAAAAATAAATAAAATTATAGTTTAAAAAACTAAAACCTCCCTATTATAATTGCCATTCGTACTGTCATCAGGTATCTAACTTGAGAATAGAAATCGCTGCATCTTTTAGGCGCATCAATATTACATAGTTACATTCCGAGCTAATAAAAGGAAGGTAATAAAAACGAAGGTAATAATAATAATAATAAAGTCGACACTGAAGGCAGTCTCAGCTTATTGACATAATTTCGAACGATTTTTACGTGGAATGTATCACATAATTTGATAATTAACGTAAATGATCGACAGCTAAGTACATATGTATGTATGTACCCAATTTCACAAATGACGTCGTAACGAAATAATGCGATTCGATGAAAAAAACGACGTCGGATTGACGATGAATTTTGTATAGAAAAAACGACTTCACCAGGGCGACGTCGTAACGGCTTCACCAAAGCGACGTCGTCTTCGCCCTGTGGCAAATTGGTTATGTACATATGTTTGAATTCAAGTTTCTATAAAATGTATAAAAAATATTTTTGTTCGTCTCTATACAAGATTAAAAACAATAATATATTCTTTGATAGATTGTTACATTGTGTAAAATATATTTCTTCATGTACATACATATGTATGCGTATGAATGCGAATTACATGATTTTTCGGTTATTGGCAATAGTAAATAAAAAGCAAAAGTATGAAACCAAATAGCATTTTTTTAAGATAACTTGATACTTGATACTTTGATACTTATGTAAAAAATTTGTGATACATTTGAACCATTTTTTGTTTCTTCTACGATACATTTTTTCATGCCGTCGCGGCAACACTGACGGTGTTCCTTATTAGCGATTTGAAAAACTTCCCTCTCAGAGTCAATTAATTTTTCATTAACAGCACTTAATGAACATTAAAGTTAAGTAAAGAAAAACCTTTACTTGACTTTTTAACGAGTGATTGTGATTTTTTTTATTGTTTCCATTCGAGAGATCCGAGTTCAAATTTTGTTTGCATTTTGAATTAAATTTTTCCTTCTAATTTTTAAGTTTTATTGCTTAAAAAATAAATGATTTTTAACTTCATTTAATGTTTAGAGACGTTTTCAATTACTTTATTATTTTTTTATTAACTTTTCTAAAATATTTATTTTTTATTGTTCAAAAAAAATATATATATTTTTATAAATTTCGTTTAATTTTTAGAAAGCTTATTGAGATAAACAGAATAATGCACAGACCTCCTCGTTAGCAGATCTTTGAAACATATATCACAGCTCACGGCAGTACGCGCGAGTGACGAAAGCAGCCACAGTAGCATGCTGAAATGACTCGCTTCAGCTCGCTATACCCAAGTCAACGCGGCGTAATTTTTGACGTTTTCTCATTTCCTCTCGTTTTTATACTCCTTTCCTTTTTCACTTTTTATGCTTTCTTTCCGTCTTCAGCATCCAACTTTAACACGTAACGCCCTGTCAAAAATGAAATNAAAATAATCAAATGAAACTGCGTATTTGATTGAAAATCTCACTTTTTTCGTCTGTAGCACTAATAATTTTCATTGAAGTCGCCACAAGTTAGGGTTTGTAAGAAACACTTTCTCTCACTCTAATTTTATCAATGAAACTTCCACCCTACTCCTAAAAAAAAATACAGTGATATTTATTTTCCAAATTTCTTTCAAATTTTTAGCAGTGAAATTTTTACATTTTAAATTTGCAGAAATGTTTGTTCANTGAGGATTTTTGACAGTTGTTTGGCGCTTGACGCACCAATTTAGGGACGGAAGATATATACACGAGATTCGAAAGTTTTTATCCAGACGTCCGACCGACATGTTTGAGGTGGTATCATTGGAAAGGTCTTGCAGAGTGTGTTCAGAAAACNGCTGGCGACAACAAGACAAAATGGGTGAGATTCGTTGGGCTACAGAAATTTAATGTAGGCTAAAGAGACGAAATTTCCTTAAATACCGAATATGCAGTTGTATTTGTCGACATTCGTGGATACCTTTTGATTCTGTCAGTCGCTGTAAAGTAAAGCGCGCAATGGTTCTGGTAAACGCAGTATAATATTGGCAAACCCCATCCATGCGGTTAATCGTACACACGACAGCTCGGTTTAGTCAATGGCGCGATGTAATTTCAAACTTACGGCACTTCTCATTTGACGTTCCCTGTGCCAGTCGATCCTTTTATTATTCCTGTGCCAGTGTTTAATATTATGACGGCGGCATAATCTCCTCAGAACACTAAAAGTGCAACATCAAAGAGTTCGAATTACCATATTCGAAGCAATCGAGCCAAAACCGTGAAAGAAACGTAAGCTCCAAATGTTTTTATTTGTCGGTTTTTTTAATCAAAATTCCATAATTTTGCCACAAATATATAGCTTCTTCATATCCATCAACTGTAAATGGTACCGCAAAAAATTTACAAGGCAAACAAACCCGCGAAAAAATAGCTCAAAGTGGACCATCCACTCTCGAGATATGCGGGGTCTAACGTACACAACTATGGTATATACATACATGCATATAAATATTTATTTTTAATAACAATCAGGGGTGATATTCGATGTAAGTAAGCTTGTTTAACCTGAATAATTAAATCACTATTATCCCACCTTTTTGTGGAATTTAGCTACCATTTTAGGGAGTATGACTGAATTCTTCCCCTTTTTCTCTTGCTTTCAAAAACCATCTCTGTGGGTGGGAGTGTCAAATTAAAAAAAAAGCTACTTACAAAACCTTTCATTATTGAATCATGCTCTTCATATAGATACATATGTACATATGTATGTACGCTGAGGGAAATAACACATAGTAAAAACGAATACTTCCCTACAAGACAGCTGAGTATCATATGAGTGCTGATATTATCATTACTAGTATCGCCCAATTGTCGATATTCGACAATTTTTCATAAACTTTTAAATTTTGCTTATCACCAATATTGACTCCTTTATGTTAATGATGATTTTGAAGTCCACCACCAAAATTTATAGAAAAACTTAAAACCAAGCTTCTTAGCAGCTTTCGAAATTATACCGAGAAAGGAACTTCAATATGCATATGTATGTATTTGTATGTATAGATGAGATGCCTAATGGTTCCTCACAGACTATTATGTTAAACATTTACCAATCCAGACTGTAAATACTTTTTTCGATTATATTGGTCTGCGAGCCCCTTGGAACATTAAAACTAAATGCCAACATCTGCATAAACTCCTCGTTCTTTTCATCAGAACCGCTGTAGGTTAAGTACCTCGAAGGTGAAGATCAAAATACAATATTTCCTTCTCTAGCTGCGCTCTTACACGGGTTTTTGTCAAGATTGGGCCTAGAGTAGGGTGGCCAGATGCGCTGATTTAATCAGTACGTGTGCTGATTTTTTTCTATTGTACTGATTTTTAAGAGCCCGAAATCAGTACGCAAAATCTACTGATTTTTTGAGTTTGTACTGATTTTTACATTTAATACTTTTGTATATTGGTGTAATTGACATTTACTTGAGGTTTACATGTTCAAAATAATGGTTTTTGGCAACTCATACGTGTGAGCAGATTGAAAGCATTAATTAAATTTAAACCATTATTAAAAAGGTGTCAGCTTGCAATTGTTTCATTTCCTAGGATTTCGTAAAATAACAAACTGTTTGGATTCAACCCAACCCAACTTCACGATTTGCAGGTTTTACAGGATTTACAGGAAAAGCTGATTTCGCCATTAATAAATCTTATGAAAGGTGGTGGTGAGTTAAACATATATTAAGTACACTGAGAAGATGACAATAAGAGATACTCTTTTGATTATAATTAAACATCCACTGAGAAATCGGCTGTCAGTATTTCAAACTTAAGGCGACTACTGCCACGGTGCAATGTAAGTTCTAAACATTTGGAAAAGGTGCAAACTACCGACTCTAGGATATGATATATGTAGCTTTACTTTGATTTTTGATGTTCGATCACCTGTAATACATACATACACATACACATTCAACACTATTAAATTTCATTCGTACTCGAAAATTCGTAATAATTCGTTAGCATAAGCGATTCCAGAGAAAAACAATATGAGAATGTCAGTTTGTATGGGAGGTGCCACGCCTCCTTTTCCAAAATCGACCACTTTTCGCCGTAAGTACGGTATTGATGGCATATGTGGCTGTGTCAAATTTCAGGACGTTAGCATAAGCGGTTCCCGAGATAAGCGATGTGAGAAATTCAGTTTGTATGGGCGGTGCCACGCCCCTTTTCCATTATTCACCACTTTTCGCCGTAAGTACGGTATTGATGGCATATGTGGCTGTGTCAAATTTTGGGACGTTAGCATAAGCGGTTCCAGAGATAAGCGATATGAGAATTTCAGTTTGTATGGGCCGTGCCACGCCCCCTTTTCCATTATTCACCACTTTTCGCCGTAAGTACGGTATTGATGGCATATGTGGCTGTGTCAAATTTTGGGACGTTAGCATAAGCGGTTCCAGAGATAAGCGATATGAGAATTTCAGTTTGTATGGGCCGTGCCACGCCCCCTTTTCCATTATTCACCACTTTTCGCCGTAAGTACGGTATTGATGGCATATGTGGCTGTGTCAAATTTTGGGACGTTAGCATAAGCGGTTCCAGAGATAAGCGATATGAGAATTTCAGTTTGTATGGGCCGTGCCACGCCCCCTTTTCCATTATTCACCACTTTTCGCCGTAAGTACGGTATTGATGGCATATGTGGCTGTGTCAAATTTTGGGACGTTGGCATAAGCGGTTCCAGAGAAAAGCGATATGAGAACTTCAGTTTGTATGGGAGGTGCCACGCCTCCTTTTCCAAAATCGACCACTTTTCGCCGCAATTACAGTATTGATAGCATATGTGGCTGTGTCATATTTCAGGACGTTAGCATAAGCGGTTCCAGAGATAAGCGATATGAGAATTTCAGTTTGTATGGGCGGTGCCACGCCCCCTTTTCCATTATTCACCACTTTTCGCCGTAAGTACGGTATTGATGGCATATGTGGCTGTGTCAAATTTCGGGACGTTAGCATAAGCGGTTCCAGATATAAGCGATATGGAAATTGCATTCTGCATGTGAGGTGCCTCATCCCCTTTTCGAATACACACCACTTTTCGCCATAATTTCGTTAATGATACATATGTGTCTGTGTAAAATTTCAGGACGTTGGCATAAGCGGTTCCAGAGAAAAGCGATATAAGAATTTATGTTGGTAATGGAGGTGCCACGCCCCCTTTTCCAAAGTCTAGCACTTTTTGCCGTAAGTACGGCATTAATAGCATATGCCGCTGTGTCGAATTTCAGGACGTTAGCATTAGCTGTTTCAGAGATAAGCGATATGAGAATTTCAGGTTGTATGGGAGGTGCCTCGTTCCCTTTTCCAAAATCCACCACTTTTCGCCTTAAGTAGGCGAATCTATGTATCTGTGCTAAGTTTCAGTTCCCTAGAATAATTGGTTTTAGAGATATAGTGGTTTTCACATTTTACGCTATATATCAGATGCCACGCCCCCTATGTATCGGGATTAACATTTCTGGATTAGACGAAAAAGGGATTTCAAAATTTTCTTGCGGCGTATTTAAATATAGATAAGTATAAGTCCGCCAGAATAATTTGTTTAAATCCCTTTTTAAATAATAAAACATAGACCGATTTTAAGTATATAACTTCGTCAAATCCAGAAATTTTATCTCCGATAAAAAAGGGCCGTGGAACATTTCGCATACTCTACGCTATACCTATAAATATATATACGTTAGAGTCTAACGCATACTCTACGCTATACATCTATAAATACATAAGTCCACCAGAATAAATTGTTTAAATCCCTTTTCAATAAAACATAGACCGATTTGAAGTGTATAACTTCGTTAAATCCCGAAATTTTATCTCTGATAAATAAGGGCCGTGGAACATTTCGCATACTCTACGCTATACCTATAAATATATATACGTTAGAGTCTAACGCATACTCTACGCTATACATCTATAAATACATAAGTCCACCAGAATAAATTGTTTAAATCCCTTTTCAATAAAACATAGACCGATTTGAAGTGTATAACTTCGTTAAATCCCGAAATTTTATCTCTGATAAAAAGGGGCCGTGGAACATTTCGCATACTCTACGCTATACCTATAAATATATATACGTTAGAGTCTAACGCATACTCTACGCTATACATCTATAAATACATAAGTCCACCAGAATAAATTGTTTAAATCCCTTTTCAATAAAACATAGACCGATTTGAAGTGTATAACTTCGTTAAATCCCGAAATTTTATCTCTGATAAAANTGCGGCGTATTTAAATATAGATAAGTATAAGTCCGCCAGAATAATTTGTTTAAATCCCTTTTTAAATAATAAAACATAGACCGATTTTAAGTATATAACTTCGTCAAATCCAGAAATTTTATCTCCGATAAAAAGGGGCCGTGGAACATTTCGCATACTCTACGCTATACCTATAAATATATATACGTTAGAGTCTAACGCATACTCTACGCCAGGTCTTCCCAAAGTGGGTGCCGCGAGCGTATGCCTAGGGGTGCCGCTAGTAGCTAGAGTATACTAGTGGTGCGGGCAAATTCTTCTGACTTTCCATACACAACGCAAGCGGTTTGATCAAACTTCAACATGGCGGCCAGAAAATCAAAAAATTTTGATTTTTATTAAAGTTAACTTCAGCGGCTCGTCAAACCCCATACACATATTTCGCTCTTAAGCGTAGTTCCCCAGTACATTTTGTCAACGTAAAATTGAATCAGAAAATTTTCAGAAAAATAGCCGAAAACGAACCCTTTTTAACAACCACTTTCGTTACTCTCATCCACTTTTCTTCCCGTTTTCGGATTAGTTTTCGGTTTTTCGCTGGCTGGGCTGTTCTCGTAACAAGCGCAGCAGCTTCGCGCACGTGTATATATTACTTATTCTTTGGACTTTACAAGCACACTGTAAAGGAACGAATCAACACGATTTTAGAGGCAGTCTTCTCGTGTTAGTGAGGTACCCATTCGCAATGCAAATCGAAGAAGAACTTTTGATGAGCGAAGTACTTGAGACCATGGTTGCCACAATTGGTAACTTTCTACCAAAAGTGGTAACTTTTAAACGGTTTGGTAACTTTTATTTCATTTTGGTAACTTTTGCAACTAAATATCTATTTGCATTACTAGAAAGAAATGAATTATGTTTTGCGTGTGCGTAATTATAAAAGTCCTTCGAGTTTCAGTGGCAGCACTATTGACACTTCTACAAAATTACTTCGATAAAATTAAAGTCATCTCATATTCGAATACTGGAAATATTTCAATTACAGTGGCAACACCAAGGGCTGCACTTCTAAAACAACTCTCAAATTTTTGCGATAAATTTTGAATTGTATCATCTCACATTTTAATAGTGGCCACCTGGAAATTTTCGGTAAGGTCCATAAATCGTTTTGATTATTCCGGCACAAAAAAAATGTCGCGTGCTTTTTACTAGACCCACCTACCGACATGTATTTCGACCCACTGAATTCAAATCTGAGGTCCGTTTGACACGTACACTAAAATATAAAAAAGCTAAAAACTAGCAAAAAAATTTTCAATTTTCGCAATTTACTCGAAATTTTGTACGAGTCAAACGGACGGTTAAAAGCACCCGCAACTTTTTTTTGTGTGCCGGTGCCATTATTCCGTGAGTCGGGAATATCGGCACATTCCGAACGAAAAATTACACTGAAATTGGCAAAACGTCGAAACCGGTTTGTCTCCAAACCAAATTTGACAAGGGTTGATGGAAAATCGCTCGACATTACACCATACTCCTACCCTGTCGGAAACACCAACAACGAAAATGAGAATAACGGCACAAGCAACAATTAATTGTAAGAAAATATTTTCTAAAAAAAAAATTATTATAATTGTGAATAGCATTTTCAATCTTGATAATTTATCAAGAAAATAGATTTATTTAAACTTCTGTGCTAGAACTGGGAGTTCTTGATAAATAATCAAATATTGAATTTATTAAGTCACAGAAACGGGCTGTAAGTATATACACATTTGTTGTGAAATATAGCAGTTTTATTCAGTATATTTTTTTCTCAGTGAAGAAGTGAAGATTTTGGTAGTGAAGATTTGGTAACTTTTGGTAACTTTTCTTAAGAGGTTTTGGTAGAAAAAAAATGTTGGGGAGTGGCAACCATGCTTGAGACTTCACCACTACCGACGAAATTTTTAAAGCTATCGACAAATTTGTACAGAACAATGGTTTGAAATGGAGCAAGTGTGCGGATATTTGCAGTGACTGGAAAAACGAAAGGAGCGATGTCTAGGATAAAACAAGGGGCAGAAAATGTCACGAGAAATCACTGTATGATCCGTTGGTATTCCCTGGCGACTAGGAAGATGCCGCCACTATATTTAAAACCCGTATTGGATGACGCTGCGAAGATAACAGAGGCCTGCGAAATTAAAATACATCTCTGGTTTTTTCTAGCATGTCGAGATTTTTTTTATTGGTGATATGTATATTTTAGAATTTCAAGCAATTTGCATGGAAACCCCATAAATAAACAAAGTAAATCAGTAAAACTTATGTAACTTCGAAGTTAACGCTAAGAAAATTGATAACAGCAGGTTTCACCAGCAATTTAAATGGAAAATGATTTTTTATTTTCTGTCAATTTCCATATAAAATTAAAATCATTTTTCACTTAAATTGCTTTCGTGAAATTGGCTGTAAAATTATTTTCATAGCGTTAACGCGCATTACCAGCGTTAACTTGGAAGGTTTAGAAAAAACCATTGTCGAATATTTTTCCAACATTGAATCTGAGGATGACTTTAGCTGGATAACAAACCCGTTTGCATGTGACCCGAACAGTAAACCTACTGAGATGACAAATTAAGCTTTTAAAAACCTTCTGGGCATCAGTGAAAACAGCACTTTGAATATTAAATACTACGAAGGGAGCCAAGAGAGTTCTGGATGCAAGTGTATGCAGAAAACACTGCTGTAGGCAAGATTCCATTAAAAATACTAGTGACTTTTAGGCCCTTATTATGGGCTGCATTCGATTTTCGATTTTCGCTGGTTATCGAAAGTGAAATTCGTATTATGAGCTATGCAACCGTGTCGAAATTTTCGTTGAGTATCGAATTTTCTGTCGAGCAGAATTTTGCTTTCGATGGTGTAATGAAGTGTTTGAAAGTTTTGAAAAATGTATGATTTTGCATTTGGTTTCTTACTTTTTGGCGGCTAGACACTAATTTTAAACAATTTTTATTAATTTCATGTAGTTATAAAGTGTTGAATATTAAACACAAGCTCGAAAGCCTGGTTTTACTGGTAAAAGAAAATCCCAATACTCAGTTGGCATGATCTCTGAGAACAAAATCGTAAGCTGTTGATAGTTTTAGAATATTTTAAATAGATTTGGCTCACAAACGCCTCTTTAGACAGTCGGAAGTTTTTAATAAATCTGTAATCTGTTTCTTAAGTTTTATGTCACAATATATTCGAAAGACTACACTTAAACCCTCTTAAATATTTTCTACTCCTGACGAATCGTTGAACCAGAACTCCGTTGTACTCATTTTTACCACGTTTTTATAAACTCGCTTTCTTTTTTATTTCATTTTAATTTGCACACATATGTATAAGCACACTATTTAGTTTGCTCGATTTGTAAACAAAGCTTCTTAGCGGTGAAAAATATATTATTGTGAACAGGCGCTATTCTTCATCGATTGAGCGTCATAATACCAAATGAATATTCGTTCGATCAGCACTTTCGACCACAGTCAAAGATCGAATGCAACTCGTAATAGGGGCCTTACTTTTACATTTATATGTCAGACTGCATTTTCAACAAATGCTTACATAAACAAGTAATTTTTAAGCAGAAAACAAAACCGATTTCAATTCCCATATAAAATTTAAGATTATCGTTAATCTGTTCATGATCCAATGATCGGATTCAAACCGAAATAGAATGGGAGGTAACACCTTTCCTTTAAAAAAAGAATTATAATAATCGGATAACGTGATCCAAAGTTATGCGGTAACATATGTACATAAAAAAAGAATAAAACAGTATTCCTACGAATTGATAACCTTCTCCTTTTTGTGAAGTCAGTTAAAAACAAATACACCAGCAAGCTTTCAGCGTCAAATGATTTCAGGGTAAAATTGTCAAAGCTCCAAATAAACTTAAAGGAAATAATGAAATCATCAAAACAATTTCAGTATTACATTACATTAAAGCTAAAGGAGCATGTGTTTTCTTGTTTTCGTAGACATTTGAAGAGTAGGGGTGCCGTTAAATTTTTTTAGCACAAATGGGAGGCAAGGTGAAAAAAGTTTGGGAACCCCTGCTCTACGCTACACATCTATAAGTACATAAGTCCACCAGAATAAATTGCTTAATTCCCTTTTTAATGAAACATAGACCGATTTGAAGTATATAACTTCGTCAAATCCAGAAATTTTATCTCCGATAAATAGGGGCCGTGGAACATTTCGCATACTCCACGCTAAACCTATAAATATATATACGTAAGAGTCTAATACTATGTCTCCATTGAGAGATTTATCCATTAAGATTTAATAAATCCAGTTGCTAAATCACAACCGTCTCCATTACCACAACGAGATATGTTTGACGTTCACATTTTTAAATATTTGACGTTTGCTTATGTATGAGTTTATAAATACAGTTGCGGACATTGATATACAGATAGATAAAAGGAAGANTCGAAAGACTACACTTAAACCCTCTTAAATATTTTCTACTCCTGACGAATCGTTGAACCAGAACTCCGTTGTACTCATTTTTACCACGTTTTTATAAACTCGCTTTCTTTTTTATTTCATTTTAATTTGCACACATATGTATAAGCACACTATTTAGTTTGCTCGATTTGTAAACAAAGCTTCTTAGCGGTGAAAAATATATTATTGTGAACAGGCGCTATTCTTCATCGATTGAGCGTCATAATACCAAATGAATATTCGTTCGATCAGCACTTTCGACCACAGTCAAAGATCGAATGCAACTCGTAATAGGGGCCTTACTTTTACATTTATATGTCAGACTGCATTTTCAACAAATGCTTACATAAACAAGTAATTTTTAAGCAGAAAACAAAACCGATTTCAATTCCCATATAAAATTTAAGATTATCGTTAATCTGTTCATGATCCAATGATCGGATTCAAACCGAAATAGAATGGGAGGTAACACCTTTCCTTTAAAAAAAGAATTATAATAATCGGATAACGTGATCCAAAGTTATGCGGTAACATATGTACATAAAAAAAGAATAAAACAGTATTCCTACGAATTGATAACCTTCTCCTTTTTGTGAAGTCAGTTAAAAACAAATACACCAGCAAGCTTTCAGCGTCAAATGATTTCAGGGTAAAATTGTCAAAGCTCCAAATAAACTTAAAGGAAATAATGAAATCATCAAAACAATTTCAGTATTACATTACATTAAAGCTAAAGGAGCATGTGTTTTCTTGTTTTCGTAGACATTTGAAGAGTAGGGGTGCCGTTAAATTTTTTTAGCACAAATGGGAGGCAAGGTGAAAAAAGTTTGGGAACCCCTGCTCTACGCTACACATCTATAAGTACATAAGTCCACCAGAATAAATTGCTTAATTCCCTTTTTAATGAAACATAGACCGATTTGAAGTATATAACTTCGTCAAATCCAGAAATTTTATCTCCGATAAATAGGGGCCGTGGAACATTTCGCATACTCCACGCTAAACCTATAAATATATATACGTAAGAGTCTAATACTATGTCTCCATTGTGAGATTTATCCATTAAGATTTAATAAATCCAGTTGCTAAATCACAACCGTCTCCATTACCACAACGAGATATGTTTGACGTTCACATTTTTAAATATTTGACGTTTGCTTATGTATGAGTTTATAAATACAGTTGCGGACATTGATATACAGATAGATAAAAGGAAGAAGCCAAGCGGAATTTCATTATGTGAATTCTTAATATTATTGGCTTCTTATTCGTGGTAAATATGTATGTATAATATATAGTTTGGAAAATGTAAAGAATGGTACCATATTCCCACTCATTTTCCCGAATTTAAGAAAAACTATCGAAACAGTAAAGAACATTTGCGGAAAGAAAAATTTTTGTAGAACTCTCTTATTCATAGGAGGGAACCGAAAATCCAATCGTGGGCCTTTGGCATATCATGAAGACGAATTGAGTTCTAGAGGATGTTCGGTGCAATGTTATCGAAGCAGAACCATTACCGAAGTTTATAAATTTTTTGTCGGAGCGCGCAAATGACTTATAGAAAGCGGAGAAGACTCTTCATGATATTACTATAAAACATTTCTTCTAAATTTTTAGTTTTAAAAAAAATATTTTCTTAATTTATTACAACCAAAGTTATGTACATATGTATTACTAATTTTCCTCCCAAACTAACAAAAGTATAAAAATTCCTAAAAATACGAAAATTCATGTTTTTATGATAGGCTAGATTTCAATGTCCTCAATTGTATATTGAAAACACAAATGTCATTTGACTTATGGCATGTGAATTTGTGGTTGCCACATCCAACAAATTGTACTTATTGATCAACATTATTGAAGATTTGACGAAGATTTAACTTAAATATACCGCCTTTCGAGATTTAATTTTATATGGTAAATCTCAAAAGATTTAACGCCAAATCTCGTCAGAGGGCTAAATCTTCATTTAATCTCAAAATGGAGACATAGTGTTACGAACACTCTACGCTATACATCTATAAGTACATAAGTCCACCAGAATAAATTTTTTAAATCCCTTTTCAATAAAACATAGACCGATTTGAAGTATATGACTTCGTCAAATCCAGAAATGTTCTTCTTCTTCTTTATTGGCGCTGTAACCGCCTAAGCGATTTTGGCCGAGTCCAAAACAGCACGCCAGTCATTTCTCTTCTGTGCTAACTGACGCCAGTTGGAAGTGCCAAGTGAAGCCAAGTCCTTCTCCACCTGGTCTTTCCAACGCAGAGGAGGCCTTCCTCTGTTACCAGCATCGCGGCCAGCGTTGAGTATTTTCAGAGCAGGAGCGTTTCTGTCCATTCGAACGACATGGCCAAGCCAGCGGAGCCGCTGAATTTTAATTCGCTGCACTATGTCTATATCGTTGTAAACCTCATACAACTCATTGTTAAATCGTCTGCGATATTCGCCATCACCAACGCGTAAAGGTCCGTAAATCTTTCGCAGAATCTTTCTCTCGAAAACTCCAAGAGCCGCCTCATGAGATGATTTCATTGTCCATGCCTCCGCGCCATACACCAGCACAGGCATGATGAGTGACTTATAGAGTGCGATCTTTGTACGACGAGAGAGGACTTTACTTCTCAATTGCCTACTCTGCCCAAAGTAGCACTTGTTGGCAAGGGTGATTCTCCGTTCGATTTCAAGGCTGGCATTATTATTGGTGTTAATGCTGGTTCCCAAATAAACGCAGTCGTCTACTTTTTCAAACTTGTAACTGTCAACAGTGATGTGGGTGCCAAGACGCGTATGCTCTGACTGTTTGTGTGATGACAGGAGATACTTCGTTTTGTCGTCGTTCAGCACCGTTTTGCTTCTATATCCAATCCCGCGAAGGCAGAACAGACGTATCCCTTGTTTTTACCGATAATATCGATGTCGTCGGCATACGCCAGCAATTGTACGCTCTTGTAAAGNCACAATTTAAGTATATTCTGGACATCGGTCACTAGGTCGCCATTGTTGTTCTTACAGGAGTTCGCCCCGGTCTTGAAACCTTCCGTAAGTCGCCTAACCCTCTGGTAGAATTTTCGGGCGTTCTTCCTGTCGGCCAGCATCTCAAGCTCTTCGCACTCACGTATTTCGGCCTCGCTCTTCTTATTGCGGCAAATACGTCTCGCTTCCTTCTTCAGTTCCCTATAACGGTCCCACATGGCTTCGCTGTCATTTGAAGGTCAAGTAGGGAAAAACTTATTGAATAAACCTGAAAATTCAATACAATTCTTCTGAATTTGACCTTGGGATGACCTTGGCATGATCTGTAGATTACCTTAAAGAATCAAGGGACTCCTATATTTAGATTCAGCGACAACAAAAACAAAATTTTGTTTTTATTTTTATTGAATAAATTTTTTGTCCTATTTGGCCCTCAAATTACATCGAACTTGACGTGATGGGGGCTAAGAGACGTCGGATTCGCATTCAGCGCGCCGAATAACATAGGGATATTGAGGTTTGGTTCAATATGCAGAAACTTTTTATTGTAAACCTGTGTTATTTAAAAAGCAGACATCTCGCTTGTTCAGCAAATCGGTTAATCGTTTCTGCAATTATTTCACACTGATTCTCTAAAACAAATTTTCGATGTGCTTAAGATGCATAAACTTAAAAGTAAATTTTACAAGAAATTAAACTGATAATTTATTAAAACTAGTAGTAACCCCCGAAATTCGGGTGGATGCAGTAAAAAAATACTTACTAATATTAAGAATTTAAATTTAAGTATATACTTAATAAAACGTTATATTCATGAATATACTTCAGTATTTAGCTCAAGATATATTTAAAGAACTTCGTGAAAGGCAACAATTAATCTCGTATTGCTAGCAACCTAGAGACCTAGCAATACTAGAGACTTGATAACCCAGGATATTTTTTAAGTTTTAAAGGACCTTACTTTAAGGTATAGTCCAACTTTTGCCAATATCTAAAAAGGGCCTTTATTAGCCGTAATCTGAAACGCAATAATCATTGAAAATTCGTGTCGTTTATGGCAAAAGGCATTTAGTATCACACTTTTAAACTAAAGCTTTCTTAACACTTTCTGTAAAAAAATTCAAGCACTGATTCTAACAGTTTTAAAATACCTATACCGGCTAATTTTGAATCTTTCATTTTAAAAATCACATCAACAAATTCGTAAAGCCTTGAACTTTGCCGTCATTCAGGGTCCTTTATAACGGTAAGTGATATCCAAAAGGGCGTAAGCGACAACCTGTTCGATTTTCTGTTTTTGACGGAAATCGATTACCTACCATCATACGCACCAGCTGTCAAAATTTCAAAGTTCTACGAAGTACCGTTACAAAGTTAGAGCGAAAGCAATTTTGGCTTAAGTGCTTAATTGTACTCTGTTTAAATTATTTCCGAAAAATGTTAAGATTTAAGCGAGCTGGACCGATTTGAAAATACCTCTAAAAATTAAGTTTTTTATGAATAAAAATAGTTTCTTAAAGAACTTTTTGAAAAAAGTCCCCTCAGATGACAAATTAGATTAAGCTTAAGAAATCTGCATACAAATATTTGAAAATCTTTTCAACGGAATCGTAAGAATGAGATTTTTGATACTGTTTCTTTTACTTTTTTCAAAGATTAGTTTACGAGAAACTTGAATAACTGGGCCAAAAATGTTCTGATTTAAACTTATGGGATCTCAGTAGAAAGGTATTTTCACACTGTTTTTATAAAACATGCACTTTTACAGGGTTGAGTGTAACGTCAAACACATTTTGCACCATGGAAGAACAACATTTTTTGGGACAAACGAAAGCGGCATTAGTTTTTATAGAAAAATAGCATTTTATCCAATAATGTACGTATGTAAAGTTGTTTTCTTAATAACAACAATACAAGAAATGAGTTAAAGGCATCAAAATGGTTTTTGTTAATGCAAAAACATGTTTTTTTTTTAAATATATCTTTTGGCCTAACCGCCGCAATTGCGTGCTGCAGCCTATTTTGTGACGGCAAAAAGGGCGTAAGCGACAAAATCACCTGTTTCATTAAAGATGGACAAATAATACCACCAGTATTATATACCTAACATCAAACATAATTAGTTCATTGACCTTCACGTTAGTATCTACAGTAATTGCCGTGTTAATAAAAAAAAAAACGCCTACTGTAAAATTTACTTTTTGCCTCTTACGCCCTTTTGGCGGTTATATATACTACCCTGGGGCTCTATTCTGTAACTGTGAGAAAATGTAGTGTACACCGAATACAAAACTCACAACCAAAAACTCACCGACTAAAGTTCAGTGAGTTTTTCGGAAGAGAAGTGTACACGATTTTTACAGCTAAAACTCATTCTCACACATGCTGAATCGCAATAATATTATAGTTAAAAAAACTAAAAACACGCTTTTATTACAACAAGAACTAAAAAGTATAAAATAATTTGTAGATATAGCGATTC